>NW_026867722.1:1074439-1174711 GCF_020745735.1 Hemiscyllium ocellatum | reverse complement strand
CTTTGATAAGGTTCCACATGGTAGGCCGCTCGAGAGGGTTAGATTGCATGAACTCCAAGGTGAATGGCAAATTGGCGACACAGTTGCTTGGCGTTAGGAGGCAAATGGCTATGGTGGAGGTATGCTTGTCGGACTGGAGTCCTATGACAATTGGAGTGCCTCAAGGATCGGTGCTGGGCCCATTGCTGTTTGTTATCTATATCATGATCTGGACGATGGTGCACAACGTAAGGTTAGTAAGTTTGGCAGATGACACTAAAATAGGAGGGGATCCAGTGAGGAACATTACCAAAATTGCAGCAATAACCTTGATCGGAAGCAGAGTGGGCTGAGAATAGATATGGAGTGTAACATAGATAAGGGTGACGTCTTGCATTTTGGAAAGTCAAATCCAGGTAGGAGTTTATGATGAATGAGAGGGGCTTAGGAGTGTAGTGGAATAATAGGACATTAGAGATCAGTGCACGGTTGTCTGAAATTTGAGTCACAGATACACAGGACAGTGAAGAAGCTGTTGGCACACTGGCCTACATCAGGGCATGGAGTATAGAAGTTGGGACGTTATGTTGCAATTATACAGGATATTGGTAAGGCTGCAGTTGGGGTATAGTGTTCAGTTTTGTTCACCTTGCTCTAGAAAGGATATTATTGAACAAGGAAGAGTGTAGAAGAAATTTCAGAGATGTTTCCTGGGCTAAAGGGTTAAGTTATGGGGAGAAATTGGACAGGTTAGAACTTATTTCTTTACAGCCTAGGAAACTGAAGGGGGTTCTTATCGAAGTGTATATATGTTTGTGAGAAGTTTTGTAGCTCGGGTGTTCATTGTTGTGGTTCTGTTCACCGAGCTGAGAAATTGTGTTGCAGACATTTCAGCGGACAGCTGGAATTGACACCGGGAGTGGCAGATACAAACTACTGTAAATGCCGGAGGAAACATCACAGAAGTGCTTCACAGGAGATTCCCAAGCACTGAGGATGTCACCTAGACATGGTCTCCTCTAATGAAGTTCTTTGGGAGTCTATTCTATCAATGTTACCATTTTATTTTTTTTAAAAAGTAATTTTATTGAAAAGAGATTTTTAATATTATAATAACCCATTAGCAACACAACTCAAATAAATGAACAAAATTACACGCATGTACATGTACATACAAAACAAATTAAAAACACTCAATGGACAGAAGAAAACAAAAATAAACAATAGTCAGGGTAAATATAGGATGGTAGGGGAATGGGTCTGGGTGGGTTGAAGTCGACTTGTTGGGCCCAAGGCTTGTTTCCACACTGTAAGGATTCTATTAATTCTAAATAATGAATAATAGTACACCTCAGCATAACAAAAAGGTACTCTCGTTCTTCAAGAGCATTAACTGATACGCATTTTTATGTTCATAATTGTTCCTCGCTGATATTAGATCCATTAGACAATATCGTCATGGCTATATAAAAGCCCTTCTTAATGTGACAGATAAACCTGCATCGTGGTAATCCAAAAATGCTGCCATGTCTTATATAAATCTCTGTTTTTTTGATGCACCATACTGGTGAGAAAGTCCAAAGGGATATTCTCCATGAAGAACTTACGACGACCCAACAGTCCCGGGGTTTTCAAACATCCAACACAACAGAACATGTTTCCTAGCACAGAAAGTAACGATATATATATTTATTTTTTCCTTATGTGCATCTGCGTAAGGAACCCTAAGCGGGCCAGGAAAAGAAAAACCGGATCCATCTCCAATTCAGTCCCCAATACCTACTCTATCAGAGCTACCACAGTGCTCCAATATATATGAAGCCTGCAGCAGGACAAAAACAATAGTAAGAGTACCTGTAGTCATTCTGCATTTACGATATGCTGAAGATAATCCCATTTAGCATTTTGAGAGTCAATCTGTGGTCAGATTTGAAGAATTTTCAACTGCATGGAATGGGTCCTATTACAGATCAAAATCCTTCGAGCATTTTCACAAATATCCCCATCTCTCCGAGGTATTCTGAACCCCCAACTCTCTCTCTCGCATGCATCACAAAGCTGCACAGTCTCGTCTGAGGGGACACACTCCAACTAGTGATAAAGGGTACTGACAGAGAGTGTATTCTAAGCAATAAGCACCCACTTCTCTCTATCGCATCTTTAAGAGTCTGTTAAAGCTGTATTTTTAAAAAATCAAATCTCTGAACTGGAAAAAAAACAGAAGATGTCTTCAGTAGGTTGTCCATACTTACGAGTTATTTGATCAAATGATGTCATTCTTTCTCCCTCAAATAACACGTGGTGGCTCAGTAGTTAGCACTGCGGCCTCACAGCACGAGGATCAACAGATATGCAGGTTAGATGAATTGGCTATTGATAAATCACCCTTAGTGTTCAGGGATATGTAGGTTGGAGCATTAGTCAGGGTAAATATAGGATGGTGGGGGAATAGGTCTGGGTGGGGCGAAGTCGACTTGTTGGGCCAAGGGCTTCTTTCCACACTGTAGGGATTCTATTAATTCTAAATCACTCAAGCAAGTTACCCCCGGCTTCCCACAGTTTAAACATGGAATCCATTATCCCCGGTTGACAACTCGTTATACCAATTGTAGGACTAAGAAACATGGTTTTGGCTATATTGACCTCGATCTGACGCATTGTCGTTCATGTTGTAACAGTATTGATAATTATTGGGTTATGAGAATACTCCACAATGTCAATTTTTTCTAAGAAAAACAGACTAATAAGGGTTTACTTTCTCTGAGAGGGTTCAATATCTAACCATAGTGATGCTGAGTCCTCAGTGGCTCAGACACTAACATAGGCTAATAAAGAGCTTAATTGATAGATTTTAATCTGGGAATCTACTCCCCACACTCTGTTGGGTAGTTGCAATTTGGTTATCTGGATAAAGAGTAGCTTATGATGCCAAATAAAAAAGCTAAACCAGCCATTAAATCTCCTAAATATCTGTCTGGGAAACATCAAAGGAAGCATGCACACGGGGTATAGCAAATAAGGAAGGACATTCATTTGAAGAACAGCTATCCGACCTAGCCAGGATGTTGGAAGTGCATCCCATCTTTGAAGGTCTTGTTTAATTTTGTCAAACAAATGGACATAGTTCACATTAAATAAATGATCAAAGATGGATGTAATGAATATACTGAAATATGGAAACCACCGTCGTGACCATTTAAAAGGAAACCAGGGTTTGCCTTCAACATCAGGTATTTCCCTGGACCTCCCATAGGGATGGACACAAACTTTGTAAAATTAATCTTAAAGCCCGAAAAGGTGATAAGTGAATTAATGTATTGCATCATGTGAGCCGCTGAAACTGTGGAATTTGACAAAAACATACATCTGCATACAACATAATCTTATGTTATTTCTATCTTAATTCTGGGGCAAGAATGTTGGGATAATATTCCAATTGTGTAGGATGCCACCGAATCTAAGATTGTTGCAGGGATGGGGGAAGAGATAGTTGAAATCTCCTTCTACAATTATGTGCCACGATGCAAGATAACTTAATTTGGAAAACGCATCCACCAGGATTTTAAGATTGTGCACGGCGGGGGGGGTGGGGGGGTGCAATAAACATTCAAAATACTGTATTACACCCCATGATTCAAGACTTTGGGGATGATGATCCTCCCGTGAGTGTTTAATGCAATCTAGTAATTTAACTGGAAGATTCTTCTTCACTAGGATGGCTTGTCCCCTACTCCTTGTATTAAAAGATGAGAAAAAAAACGCGATCAAACCGCCCTGCTTTAACGTCAAATGTTCCTTGTCATCAAGGTGCATCTCCTGCAATTGGACAACATTCACCCTCTCTTTTTGAAGACTAGAAAGTACATTTTTCCTCTTGTCTGGCAGATGGCTCCCCTTAATGTTCCAGGTACAACATTTAAGCACATAATTATCCATAACACATTGTAGCAACATTTCAACTCTCGAGTTTCACATCGAATTACACATCACTGATGATTAATGAAAAAAAGACTCATTGAGCCTAAAAACTGTACAACCTAAAACTACTACAACTAAAAGGCTCTCAAAACTTTCCAAAGCTAAACACATAAAAAAAAATGAAATAAAATTCAAAATGCCAATCACACTCGATTGGGCAATTTACCGCCTACTGGGGACGCTTACATATCTCAAAACTTTATCTTGTGCCCGCTGCCAATATGGAATTCTGGGTAATTAACAACAAAAATCGGGCTTGAACTGCCCTTTGGTTCGCACTTAGACATCACAACTACCTTTCTAACTCCCTCCAGCTTGAGCTGCACCCCAGACACAAGCAAAGAAAGAGAAAAAGAGTAGTAATACTAATGAAGAAGTTAAAAATGAGTACTCAACCCAGTCCCGGCTATAATTTAATACTGGTTAATACCAGAAAAATCCAACAAAATTTCTTTAGGAGAAACATGATTATCTAAATATCCAGCTTACTTTAAAATGTCCATAAAGTTTTCGCTTTCTCTGGAGAGTCACACGAGTTCGTGGATCCATTGAAATCAATACAGAGTACCGCTGGGTACCGTAAGGAATACTGAATCCCGAGTTCCCTTACTCTTTTCTTGATCTCATCAAAATATTTGCTTCCCTGAATCACCGCCGCTAAAATGTCCTGAAAAAACGTAATCCTGGAGCTCTCGTGAATTAAACCCATTGGATCTTTCCCCGGGTTCTGAAAGCTTCCATCAGTCTTTGTCCCCATAACTATGTAATCAAACAAGGACAGGATGAAAGCGTTGATCTGAGTCTGACTACCGAGCCGTAACCGATGAACTGTCTCAGTCTTCACCCGTCCCTCCTCAGTTTCGAAGTGATGGAATCGCTGCAGCCAGTTCTTGAACAAACTCACCAGCTGACCACCTTCTGTCCCCTCCCGCAAACCGACAACGTGAATATTCATCATCTTACCCCTGTTCTCGAGGTCGTCATCTTGTTCAGTTAAGGTGCAGACCTGTTTTTCAAGGGCGAGGATCCTCTCCTGAGAGGTATCGATCACGGTCTCTGTCGCTTCAGTTTCACCGCTTGGCATCGTATGTTCTGTTTCCAAGGCTGTCAAGTTGCTGCTCATGTTTTTGGAGCACGGCTGAGAGCGGCTCTAGCCACGGCTGAACTGTTCTTCAATCATGGCTTCAATCATTTCGCATAACTTGGTGAACTCAGTGACCAAGGCCTGGTGAGTAACTGGGTCCATGGAACGAGCAGAATGGGTTGCAGCTACAGCCTCAGGCATGCTCGATGCTTCTGACGGGTGCACCACTTGTTGGGACTTACTCGATCCTTTCCCCATGTTTTGTCATTGCCCTTTGACAATTCGGGATCAGTAAAGACTCTATCGCTCTTTTAGTGTTGAATTTAAGTTAATGGCTGGGATGGGTGTATTAGAGAACCACTTTGCCTGTGTGTTGATGCAGAGCCCAGCAAAGCAGACCTTCTGGATCCCCGCCGTCTAGTATTCCCCCTTAACATTTTATCGATATTATCATTTCATTTTGCATTATATTCCTGGAAGTTCTGAAGCCGTGTTATTTGATACCACTGTCTACATTTCCCCCCACACTGCACATTGCTGCCCATTCCTCGATAATCCTTGACTCTGTTGTTATTTATGAACCTTCCATCTGTGCCTCAAAAATATTCAGTATTCCTGCCTCCAATGCTCTGTGGGGAAGAGGTTCCAAAGACTCACAGCACTTTGAGAAAACAATTATAAACATTTTGATCTGAGTGTGAGATTAGTTTTTTGTATCTCCTTATCTGAGAAAGGATATAATTACATTGGAAGCAGTTCAGAGATATTTCATTTCACGTATTCCTGGGGTAAAGGGCTTATATTATGAAGGCTTTAACAGGTTACTCTTGGAATGAGAATGAAATATACAAGACCTTGATAAGAGTGGATTAGGTATACACGCACTGGGTGTTTGTATCGTCCAAATTTGTTGTCATTGTCATAGAACCTCTACAGTGTGGAGACAGGATATTCCGTCCATTAAGTCCACACTGACCCACCAAACAGCATCCACCTGTACGTGCCCCCTCCCTCCCCCACCCCAGTCTTATCCATGTAACCCCGCATTTTCCATAACTAACCCATCTAACCTACACATCCCTGGGCACTATGGGCAATCCATTTTAAACTGTACATCTTTGGAATGTTGCAGGAAACTGGAGCACTTGGAGGAAACCCACACAGGCATGGGGAGAATGTTCAACCTCTAGATAGAGGGTCGCCCGTGGTTGGAATTAAACCCAGCTCATTGGTGTTGTAAGGCAGCAGTGCTGCCAACAGACCCAACATACACTCCGTTAGTTCTGTTAGTAACTTGTGGCTGACTAAAGAAATCTGCCTGACTTGTTCTTATCACTGAATGTGACCCAGTCTGAGACCTTTATCATCGGTCATATCACCAACCTGGTTACATTTAAAATTTGTTGTGAGCAGTGGAAGCGTGGGACTAGAAAAGGAAACAGTGACACCCTCCATCCTCAGTCACAACTGGAGAGAGAAAAAAATCACAAAGTGGGAATTCATTCAGTGGGAATTCGCTTTCCCAGAAGTTTGGGTTGGCGGAATCTTTATATTATATCGAGGCTGGCTTCATCTGATTGTCCATAGACAGGTAAATCAGGGATAATGGTGCATGGAGAGAAAAGTGCAGCTGGGACCACAATGAGATGAACCACGACTTTATTTACTGGTGGACTAGTGTCAAAGGGCCGAATGGCCTGCTCGTGTCCCTTAGCCCTATGTTCTGATGTTCCATTCAGCCTTTCGGATCTGATACACAGGGGCAGATCAAGGCCACTCTGATGGCTGGGTGCAGTTTTGGCAATGCACTTGGAAAATCCAGGCTGGGTCAGGAAGTGACACTCACCCCCGATCTCTGTTTTCAGGCTTCCCCTCTCCGCAACGTCTGCTCCAGATGTGGGTCGTGTTACAGACCCAGATTTACTGTGAATACTGCCCCCATACCCCACCCAGTGTTAACTCACACAAATCCACTGCTCACCCGAACGTAGCATTACACAACACAGCTTCCGGGAAAATAACCTGTTACTTTACAAAAGCATAACACGTGAAATTAATAAATAGGAACAAGAGTAGGCTATTCGGCCCCGCAAGCTAGCCCGGTCATTTCATGCGAACGTGGCTGATCTACTCCAGGTCTAACTCCACTTCTTCGCCGACTCCTTGTATCCCTTCACACCTCTCTCGGTCAGGGAATTCCAGACATTCACTACCTTCTGAGAGATGTCATCTCTTTGCATCTCAGATAGAAATCCATATTCCATGTTAGGTATCTATGTCCTCGAGTTCGAGACTCCACTCAGGAATGGTAACAACATCTCAACATCTAACTTCTGACGTCCCTTCTGTGTCGTGTAATTTTCAGCAGTATCACTCCACATTCATTTAAACCCCAATGAATAATCACCTCACCATTTTAGAGATTCTCAATAAAACAACCCCTTCATTCCTGGAAGCCGGCTAATGAACCAACCTAGTTACTTGCTGCATCAGCATGCTGACTTTATGTTTCATACACAGGAACCCTCCAATCCTTTGTACTGTTCTTTTTCTGGAAGTGCTCTCCATTAAATAACAGCCTGCCTTTTGATTCTCAGTGTCATCATCAAACTCGGATGTACATTGCACTCAGCTCCCTCCTTCAGACTATCAGTATAAAGTGTAAATAACTGATGCCATTGGACTGATAGCCGTGGTCCTCCAGCAGATACACCTTTATCATGAAGATCTATTAACCCTGACTCTCCGATTTCTATGTGCTAACCAATCATCATCCCATGTTAATACATTCTCCATCATCCTACGAGCTTCTATCTTGTGTCAGAACTTTTATTTTGTAATACATTGTGGAAAAACTCTGGAAAGCCTGGTGTCTACCAGATCCCCTTTATCAAGGCCGCTTGTTACATTCTCAGGCCTCTCCAGAAATACTTTGCATGATTTTACAGGGCAAAGTATAATTTCACTTTCACAAAACCATTGTGAACCTGCGTGAAGCTGTTCTAAATGTCCATGCTGGCCAGGTTTTCCAAATTAAGCTAGTCCCATCTGCTTTCAGTTGGTCCATATGCCATTAAATGTTTCCTATCCATATGTTTGTCCAAATGAGTTTTAAATGTTTTAGCTGTACTGACACTCTTACTCTGGCAGCTCATTCCATACTCGCACCACCCTCTGTGTAAAACCATTGGCCCCTGAGTCCCTTGTAAATCTTCCCTCTTTCACCTTAAACCTATGCCTTGTATGGCTGAACTCCCCCATCCTGTGGAAAAGACCTTGGCTATTCACCCTATCGATATCTCTCATGATTTTCGAAACTTCTATAATGTCATTCCTCAATCTTCTACACTCCATCCAATACTAACTTCAAGAACAAGCATTTAAAGATAAATACTGCAAATTTGAAACCATATTAAACATGACAGGTAAACAATACTCAGCCCAATCTTCATACTGTGATTTGTTTTTTCTCTCTATTACAAAACTAAGGCAGCATGAATCGCTTACTAGTGCCAATACGAAGTCAAGCCCTGATATCCTTTGGCTAAAGGAAGTGATGATCTCGACAGTAAAAACGTAATTATGGCGAGATCTATATAATGCTACATAGTCAACATTCTCCCTCCTGGCCTCCCTATGACCTTGTGTGATTGTGTCTTCTTTATCTTCAACTCAATAGAGAGAACCCCTTTCCCCATTCACACCTTAATTTAAACCCATTTTATATCATCTTCACATTCACCACTGCTAAAAGCCGGTTTATCTTTGCCACGCCCTCTTTTCCCTGTCACCAATCTCCCACCTCTGGCAAAGTATTAAAAAGCCAAGTTTCCAATGCTTTTCAGTTGTGAAGAAGTATCACACTGGGCTTGAAATACTAACGCCGTTTCTCTGTCTCTGCAGATGCTGACAGACCTGTTGAGTTTCTCCAGAAATGAATAGACGCAGAACAATTTTTCACAAAACAAGTAACTATGGATACTGGGAATAAAAATACCAAAATTGCTTGAGAAACTGAGAGCTTTGTAGAATGTCATTGGACCTGAAAGTTTAACACTGCATTCATTCCAGCAGATGCTGCAATATCTTCAGCAATTTCTTCAGCAATTTCTGTTTTTGGACAATTTCCAAAGAAGGATGTCAAAGATGCTCAAACGTCCTGTCCAACTAGGAGTGCCGTACACTGGGAACTGAACAATAACGCATGGTGCACAAGTTCCTTGACTCTGAATCTACATAAGTCTGGCAACACTGACACTACAGAGCTCTTAATCATGGTCAGGGAGAAAAACAGAGGGAAACACATTCACTTCAAATACAGAAGTTGACATTGTGGAAGAGAAACGATTTAGATTATTACTTTAAATGGATTGAGTTAAAGTAACAAATTAGAGGAGTGACACCAGGGAGAGGCCCTCAGCAGAATGAGAATATGAAAATGCAAGCGTTACCGCATCAGAAACCAGGTTAGGTACAGAATACAGGGCTGATGGGTGAATGGGTCTCGGTGTGAACTAGGGGACAGTCAGTAGAATTGAATTGTAGATATTGTAACTCAAACTGGTTTGTCATTTGATGCTGTAGACCACAGCAGCAGCAGAAACAGAATTGTATTCAATGACAATCTGTAACATTTTCCCGACGATAATTCATCAGTCTAACATT
Organism: Hemiscyllium ocellatum; assembly: GCF_020745735.1. Classification (NCBI taxonomy): domain Eukaryota; kingdom Metazoa; phylum Chordata; class Chondrichthyes; order Orectolobiformes; family Hemiscylliidae; genus Hemiscyllium; species Hemiscyllium ocellatum. Next base: position 1,165,005 of record NW_026867722.1, on the reverse strand, counting down.
ACCATGAAGCCGATCCATGGTTCAGTGATGAGTGTGGGTGAACATGCCAGGGTCGGAATCACGTGAACCTAAACTTGTTGACAACCCATTAAAGCTACCACACTTAACTGGTTACATTCCGACCAGCAGAACTAATGTCTGATGGAGAGGGGAAATGATCCCAAGACTAACAGATCAGATCTAAGCTCTGTCGTCCTGCCAAATGCAAACATAAATGTCGATGGACGATTAAACAATTTACTGGAGCAGAATACCCCACAAATACTTTCATCCTAAATATCGGAACAGCTCTGTACGTCAACGAAAAAAGTCAAGGATGTGTTGTCTGCACTATCCTCAGCCAGACGTGTTGAGTGAATGATGATCCACCTTACACTCATCGTGATTCCCACAGAATCACAGATGGTAGTGTTCAAACAATTCGATTTTCTGCCCGTGACATGAAGAAACAGCTGAACACAGTAGATACGACAACGGCAATGGACCCTGACCCCATTCCTGCAATAGGACTGAAGATTTGTGCTGCACAACAAGCCGTGATCCTGGGGAAGCTGCTTCATTCCAGCTCCAACTCTGACATCTCTCTGGCAATATAGAAAATTATTCAGCTATGTCCAGTCCGTGAATAGGAGAATAATTACAATCTGACCTTTTCCACACCCTCAGTCAAATCATGACAGTCAAATTGGTGGGAATACTTTTTCATGGAGCTGTCAAGTAGCACCGAAGTAATCAGGACAGTGTGGTTTCCGATAGGTCCCCATGTGGAGATGGTGCTGTAGTGGACATATCATTGGATTACAAATCCAGACTAGGCCAATGCTTTGGCAGCTGGTGGAAGTTCAAAATAATTAATAAAATATCGAGACCTAAAATCTGGTGTCAGTAATAGTGATCTTGTATCCAATGTTTATTGTTAACATCAATCTCCTACACCAATGTACTTTCAGGAAGTCAATCTCCTGTGCTTTCTTGGTCAGGCCGAAAAGTGACTCCAGACGCACAGACATGGTCCCTGAATCGGCCAAGTGAGACACTCATTCGTATCAAACTACTCCGAGGTCTTAAAGGATAAAACCTGACAGAACACCCGGCATCAACCTCGTTAAAGGAAAGGGAATGGGAAACACAGTCCTGTTGACCCTGCATAGACATCCTTCCTAACATCTGAGAGATTGTGACCACATTTAGATTTGGTTAGATTACTTACAGTGTGGAACCAGGCCCTTCGAACCAACAAGTCCACACCGACCCGCCGAATCGCACCCACCCAGACCCATTCCCCTACACCTAACGCTAAGGGCAATTTAGCGTGGCCAATTCACCTAACCTGCACATTTTTGGACTGTGGCAGGAAACCGGAGGAAAACCACGCAGACACGGAGAGAATGTGCAAACTCCACACAGTCAGTCGCATGTTTCGGGAATGGAACCCGGGTCACTGGCGCTGTGAGACAGTAGTGCTAATCACTGTGCTGCCAAGGCTTTTGCACAGAGCTTTCCCACAGATTGCACAAAAACATCGGGAGAGGAGGAGGTCATTCAGCACATTGAGCTTTCCCCATGCTATTTCATGGCCGAACATCTTCTCAATGCAGTTTTCACCCCACAATGTTCGTATCTCAAAATATGTTTAAACATTATGAAATATAGTGCCTTCGGCCCATCAATATATAGGGAGTTCTCTGACAAAAAGTACGATTTGACTGCAATGCGATTCGTGAACCGTTTCCTATAAAGTGAACTGTCATCCCTGCTTCAAAGCTGTCACACCCTGTCAGAGGTTTATATATCTCACTGAACTTTCCACACATTTTCCTAAAGCCCAGTCACCCCAAACTCTGCTCCCACAACTAACCTGTCACCAGAGATCAGTCTGGCCATCCTTCACTGCACTCCCTCAATGGCAGGGTTGCCCTTTATTAAGTAAGATACCAAAACTGCACACAACAGTGCACAATTTTCGAGATGGGGTCTCACCAAGGCCCTGTACAGTTGCAGTAAATGACCCTTACTTCTGTATTCTAAATCCCGCTGAAATGAAGGTGAATAAACCATTTATCTTCCTACTTGTTTTCTGCTCCTGCAATATTGCTTTCAGTGACTGGTGTACAGGGAGATCCAGATTTTGTTCAATGTTACAGCTCCCACATGCTGGGTCTATGTACACTGTATACAGCGTGCCAATGCCATTCCCAGTATTGATTTCCGTGTTCAGAACTCTCTGCCCTACATGGACTCAGAAGGCTGCGCAGAAATAAACAAAAATGCAGCTTAAGTTCATCTATAGATCAACATGTTTCAATCAATCCCTTTTCAAATGATAGGCTGCCATTCAATTGATCCTATCAAAGTACACAACCTCTCATCTCTGCATTGCTCTCCATCTAACAGGTATTTGCCTAGTCACTGCACTTGTCTCAATCACCTTGGAGCCTTATTTACATTCCCCTCATCCAACTACAAGCTGATATCATTTAGTGTTGTCAGCAGACTTGGGAATATTGCAACTGAGCCCCTCAACCAAAGATGTGATGTGTATTGGTAATAGCTGGATGCCAAATCTCGATCCTTGTTATATCCTCCAAGCCTTCCATTCAAAAAACATGGTTTTATTCCTACTCAATGTTTCCTGCCAGCTCTCCCATTCTAAAATACAAACAATATATTAGCCCCAGTCCCATAGGATTCAAATTTGCACAAAAGGCTTGGGGCTTTATCAAAAATCTTTCTGAGATTCCAATCGTATTGCGTTGATACCTTCTCCATAATTTTGCTAACAGCTACTTTCTCAAATGTGATTCCTATTTCATAAACCTCTGTTGACTTTGTCTATGCCCATTAATTTCAGTCCAATATTTTCTATTGAACGTTTTAGTGGATAATTTCATTCCATTCCCTTTTTCTCACCAGGCTAAAGTTCCCTAGTATTGCGAGGAAATTTTATTTTTGTTTTTCTTTCTTCTTCTGTGAAGGCATAACTGAAGTATTTGCTCCATTGATCTGCTATATACCTGTCCTCAATTGCCTGGTATCAGACTGTAAGGAAGCTACACCTTTTTCTCTTAATTGTGGCATTGACGTATTTTCAGAAGATATTACAAGTTCACTCCGAGACACTGTGATAAGATATTCTTCAGAAACTGATTAATTCCTATCTTAATCTACTGAATGATTGACCTTTCACAGCCATAGAATCACAGAAGCACAGACTCTGCACTATCATAAATACAGCACGGTCTACATTAGCCCCACTTTCCAACACAAAACCGGTCGCTGTGAATCTTATGGCATTTCAAGTGCACAACCATGCATTTTCTAGGTTTTGACGTAACCATGAAAATTCCCCTCTCACGAAGTGCATCCCAGACCCCAACATACTTTGTGTGGAAAACAGTCCTCACATTCTCACTAAGCCTCAAACCCTTCACTTCAAAAGTGTGTCCCTTTGACTAAAAGGACCAGTTGCTGTCTGTCCACCCGGTCCATGTTCCTCGCAATCTTATCCTCCTGATTCACGTCCCCTTTAGCCTTCTCTGCTCCAAACTAAACAACCCGAGCTTATCCTGCCTCTCTCCATAGCTGATATGCTCCATCCAAGGGAACATCCTGGTGAAGCTCCTCGACACCCCCTCCAGTGCACTCACATCCTTCCTGTAATGTAGCTCCCAGAGCTACACACAGTATTCCATCTTGGCTAACGAAAGTTCCACATAGCTCTTATAATCTATGCTTCGATGTGTGAAGGCTGTGTTTACACTCCCGTACGCTTTCTCAAATTGTGTGTTACCCTGTCCAGCCACAGTCACGGATATGTGGAGAAGCACACTCTGAGCTTCCTATTGTGCTGCCATTCATTGATTCCTTCCCTGCCAAGTTCCTTCTTCCAAAGTGCATGACCTCATGTTTATCAGGGTTACATTCCATCTACTATTGATGTGACCATCTGACCATTCCATCTGTATCTTCCTATAACATAAGACATTCCTTCTCACTGCCAACCACCCGGCTAATCTTTGTATCAAACTTACTTATGGCACCCCCACCCCTCGTCCAGATTCACAGCTGCATCCTTTATGATAAGGTTTAAAATCAGGAAACACCAGCTTATAGTCCAACAAGTTTATTTGGAGGCACGAACTTTTGAAGCGCTGCTTCTTCATCAGGTGGTTGTGCGCTTGGATGAAGCACTTCGAAAGCTAGTGCCGCTGAATAAATCTTTTGGACTATAACCTGGTGTTATGCAATTTTTAGCTTTGTCCACCCCAGTCCAACACCAACACTTCCGAATCAGAAATATTAAGAGACACAGCACTGATCCCCGAGGTACACTATTGGACACTAGCCTCCAATCACACATCAGCCTTCTACCACCACCCTCTGTCTCCTACCACTAAAGTTGATTTGGTTGCGACTTGGCTACTCACTAATGAGTCCTACCTGTTCCCTGATTATTCTGTTCCGCTGGACACACTTGGAGAATATCTGGAGATTCTCCCTAATCTTGCCTGTCAGTAGGTTTCCATGCCCCTGTGTTAGTTAGTCCCCTCCAAGTGAAGATTTTCCACCTTATTGCAGCCTTAACTGGCCTGTCCCAGATCCTGCCATTATTTGCCTTGAATGTGGAATAGACAGCGAGGGGAGCGTTCTGTTAATTGCCAAGTTGTCATATATTTTGTGAATTTTCTAAATTCACTGTGACCCACCTCTCATTGTTTGAAACTCGAGAGAACACAGAATGGGTTCCTCATCAGGCAATCTCACCATCTGAGGGATTAATCTGGAGAATGTCCATTGCACTTCCTCTGTGGTCAGTATATTCTTTCTGAGATTCGGCCACCAAAACTGTTCACTATACTCCAGGTACAGTCCCGTCAACACGCTGTGAAACTGCTTCAACGTGTCTTTACATCAATGTTCTGACTCTCTTAAATGGAGGCGAACCAAACTTTAACTTCCCACTTACATGTATTCCTCCAAATACCCTTCACATTCATTGCATTTACGAATTCACTAAGATCTTTGAGAAACCCTTCCGAAAATCCAATGTATGCCACTTCTACTGATTCCCCATTATCGATGCTGTAAGAAATTACTTAAAACAATTCCGAAGTTTATCAAGTATGATTTCTCTCTCAGAAATGCATGCTGATTCTCTCCATTGTAGCTGTTAGTTTCTAGATAACAAAAAATGTCATCCTGTGTAATGGATTCCAACAGTTTCACTACAACTCTTAATTTAACTGGTCTGCAGTTCTCCACCCTCTTTTTCCCTTTATTTCTTTGGATCCCTTCCATTCATCTATAGAGCTTGATTCACGTTTATCCACAATAGTTTCTGCCCTCTGCAGAATGTGCAGGAAAATAAAACACAGTCATCGACAGTGCAATTAATAGTACTATTGGTGATTTATTTCCGACATTTTGATAGGAAGTACATCTGTTTCGTCAGACTTAGCAATGCTCAATCTAGCTACATGTTCAAGTACTACCTTGTTACTGATATGAATTGACTTTATGTCTTTAGCTCCAGGAGTACGATATGATCACTTGGTATTACTGGGTGATTTTCTGGATCTTCCTCCATGAAGACAGATGCAAAGTAACTGGTTGTTTTCTTGGCCATTTCCCTGTTGTCCACAATGACCTCGCCTCTCCTGATTATAAATTTCCACATTTGATCTTGCTTTTATTTTGTTTCCTTTGAAATATAGATCGCAGATTGACGCAGTCTTTGTGTTCCTGTTTGGAAGCAGGTATATTCTCTTGTTGATTTCCTTTTCAGTTTCATGGCCTTCATTTTTTGGATCATTAATTTCTGAGAATTCTCAGGCTTTCACAATAGCTGGATTTCTTCTGAAGTCACTTCTTCTGATTTCGAATTTGTTATGTTAACCATCATTGAGTCATTTTCTCACTCTTTCGTGTTCGTACCTGAAATAAATAGACGTATGTTTCAGACTTTGCAGTATTTCTAAAACCTCCTTGTCCTGACCAGTTATATTCAGGAACACTGCAGGAGGATAGGAGCATAGAGAAGAAATTGCGAGAGCATTGCTTGCCTCTTTTCTATCATCGCTGGCCAAAGAGTCAGGTCCTGGACGACCGGAGCATAGCAAATGCTGAGCCCGTATTCAAGAAATGCTGCAAAGATAAATCTGGGAACTAATGACCAGTAATCCTAAAAGCTAGTGGGTAGGTTATTTTAGAAGATTCGGAGAGATTGGATATACATGCACTTGGAAAGACAGGGTGTGGTTCGGAGTAAGATTAGAATGGTGCTGGAAAAGCAGAGCAGGTCAGGCAGCATCCGAGGAGCAGGCAAATCCATGTTTCAAGCAAAAGCCCTTCATCAAATTCAGTACGGGAGTTTGTGTAAGGGAGATCATGACTCACAATTTTGTTGGAGTTCTTTGCTAAAGTGACCAGCAACATTGAGGAGGTCCGGGTTATATATGTAATCTAGTACGGCCTTCAATAAGGTTCCACATGGTACGCTGCTCTGGAAGGTTAGATCGCATGGAATTGAGGGGGAGCTGGCAAATTAGGTACAACATTGACTTGATGTTACAAAGCAGAGATTAATAATGGTCAGACTGGAGGCCTGTGAATGGTGGAATGCCTTCGGGGTCGATGCTGGCACCACTACATATTACATATATCTATGATTTAAATGAGAATGTACAGGCATGATTTGTAAGTTTGAAGACGGCACTAAAACATGCGGCATCATGGAGAGTGAGGAAGGTTATCACAAATTTCAGAAATTACAGCAGTATCTTGATCAGCTGGGGAATTGGCTGAAAAATGGCAAATGGATTTTAATATTGATCAGTATAAGTTCTTGCATTTTAGAAAGTCAAATCAAGTTTGGAGTTTCATGGTGAATGGTTGGGTCCTAAGGAGTGTAGTGAGTCAGAGGGACCTTGGATTTCAGGTGAATGGTTCTCTGAAAGTTGATTCCGAGGTAGACAGTGAATTGAGCTTTTGGCACACTGGCCTTAATCCGTTTATATCACTAAGTATCAAAATTAGGGAGCTATGTTGCAGTTATACAGGATGCTGGTGAGACCATATTGGCAGTGTTATGGTCAGTTTTGTTCACTTTGCTATAGGAAGGACGTTATTAAACTGGAAAGAGTGCAGAAAAGAATTACAAGGATGTTGCCAAGGTTTCAATGGTCTGAGTTATTGAAACAGGTTGGACAAGCCAGGACAATTTATTTTTGTGTGCATGAGACTGTGGGTGGATCATATTGAAGTCTATAAGATCATGACAGGCATGGATAGAGTGAATGCACCCAGTCTTTTTTCCCACGGTTGGGCAATCACAGACTAGAGGGCATCAGTATAAGGTCAGCGGGGACAGAATAAAAGGGGATCTGAGAAACAACTTTTTAACACGGGGCTGTTACGCAGATGGAATGAGAAGTGCTTGAGGCTGATACATTAACAAAATTTAAAAGGCATTTGAAAAACACACGGATAGGAAAGAATTAGAAGGATTGTGGCACAGTGCTTAGCACTGTTGCCTCACAGGGCCAGAGACCTGGGTTCAATTCCCGACTCAGGCTACTGACTGTGTGGAGTTTGCACATTCTCCCTGTGTCTGCGTGGGTTTCCTCCGGGTGCTCCGGTTTCCTCCCACAGTCCAAAGATGTGCAGGCCAGGTGAATTGGCCATGCTAAATTGCCCCTAGGGTTAGGTAAAGGGATAAATGTAGGGGAATGGGTGGGTTGCGCTTCGGTGGGTCGGTGTGGACTTGTTGGGCCGAAGGGCCTGTTTCCACACTGTAAGTAATCTAATCTAATCTGAAGATAAGGGGCAATGGCAGGGAAATGGGGTTAGCGTGGATGGGCATTTTGGTCGGAATGGACCAGTTTAGGCTGATGGGCCTGTATCTATGCTGTCGGACTCTATGACTCTAACAACCATTGCTTGTCTCCCACTGAATGTTATGTTGTACTTTCCAAATTCACTGAAGATATCTTGACACTCTAGCCTCCAGTCTTCCATGATGTTTGACTAGAATATTCAAGCATTCTATATTGCATGCGGACACCTTGTAAAATGCATCTTATAAATGCCATTATCTCTTAAAAGCTGCTTCAGACCAAGGTTAATAATTCATCATGCTGACCATACAACATCAGATTCAAAATAACCTGCTTTCTACTTTGCTTCACAACATACTCTTCAACCCACCTCATATACACTTACGGAACTTATTTCTCACTGCTTCAGCTGTCATAGTCAACACAGCTTAGATGCAACTTGAGACCATTCAATAAGACTGCGATACCCACAATACTTGCCTATCTAATTTTAGAGCATATGATGCTCATATTTTCTGCTACCGTTTTGGTTTCGATATATAACACACCGATATTTGCTTCTCCTTGCTATCTGTAAACTCTACCTAAACTGATTCTCTGGAAGCTGAGGGACAGGTCTGTGTTGTTATTAGTGACAGATTTGGACAAGACATTCCGGGAGGCTCACCTCGACGCTGAGATGATATGAAGAAATGGCCCACAATACTGGACAAGCAACAATATCCTCCTCACTCTGTTAAGATAAGAGTTACCATATACTCTCTGCTCCCTCACACTCACTGTATATCTGTTATAGCACCTAATCCCAAACAAGGTTCACGCTCTGTCTCCAAATAAGGCTCAGGCACTACCACTCTCACTATTGAATTCAGCAACTAATCATACCATATGGATTCAAAACTGCCGACTGACTCATTCCAAACACCTCACAACTCCCCCTAATTATACCAGCACAAACAGCCGGGTCACTCATTCCCACTCTCTCTCTCTCCATCCCTTTCTCCCATTCGAGGCGAAACAGCCTGAATAGGATAGAAAGGGCCAAGCCGTTTAGTGGAGTATCCGATATCCGTTCCCTTACTCCCCTCCCCCTCCATGTGGGGAGAACTCTTGAATAGTGGAGAGGACCAGGACACCTCGTGTGGAGTATCCGAAACATCCACGTCCTACTGACCAGTTAAGGATCAATGTTCAGTGAAAGACGATTCTCATTTTAAACCCACTGACAGTTCCAACAACAATCCTTACACTTCCAAAAAAAATACAGATACCTCCCTGCACAGAGATGCAGACACAGAAAGACATAGATGAACACACACAATACTTACCAGGAGATAGGCATACATAAACGAATAAACACACAAATACATATGCAGTCACATACAAATGGACACAAATATAGATAGAAACGCAGGCTGAAACACAGACAGACTGATGTAGACACGCAAACACACAGACAACAAGCACATGGACACAAATACACACACACACACACACTCACACACACACACACACACACACACACACACACACACACACACACACACACACACACACACACACACACACACACACACAGAGTTGCTCATACACAGATACACAGAGGCCAGACACTAGTGTCATTAAGACACAATTCGATATGTTTTTGATTTGTAAGGGGATCAAGGATTCCAGGTAGAAGGCAGAAGAATGAGGTCGAGGTACATATAAGAAATTATTGAACGGAAGTTCCGACTCAATAAGCTGAATGGCCTCAATCTGCTCATTTCCTTAATGCTCCTGCGGTATTATGCTATCAGGCATTCTCTTCCTGAGACAGCAGCAGAGGCTGGGTGCGATACCTATTTCATTGGAAAGTGGCAGTGGGAATGTGGAATAGGTTTGGAGCCCGGAATGGATTATGTCCCTAAATATTCCTAATTATTCTGTCCTTATGTCTGAAAAGAGGTGGTGATTTGATGTTCAGTTAACACAGTTTTCAAATAACAGACCCACAATGAAATAAGGACGTCCCTTTCACTGTAGTGTTGTGCTACCTGTGGTGTTCTCATCCTCAGGGAGCAGTGAAGACTCGCTTATTGAAGATATTCAAGGCTGATATCGACTGATCTTTACTGGACAGAAGTGTCAGTGTTTATTGGGAACAGACATGAAATGGATGGTCAGACGCACTCGGATCAGCCATGAATATTCTGAATGGAAAAGCCGAATGGGCAACTTCTTCCCCTATCCCATGTGTTGTTCCCTCAATCCACTCCTCGAGGCTCTTACAGCGATACACTGCTGTCACTACCCGATGTGTTGTTCCCTCAATCCACTCCTCCAGGCTCTTATAGAGATATACTGCTGTCCCTACCCCATGTGTTGTGCCCTCAATCCACCCTCGAAGCTGTTACAGAGATATACTGCTGTCCCTACCCCATGTGTTGTTCCCTCAATCCACCCCTCGATGCTGTTACAGGATTGGGGAAAACTCCATTCAGTCAGACAGGATAGTTACAATGACACAGGAGGAGATCATTCAGCCCCTCTAAGGTATTACACAGGAGTATAGAATGAAGTAATTCAGCTCATTCAGTACACTACACAGAGCAGGAGGAGGCCATTCAACCCACCTGAGCCGCTACACGGGAACAGGGAAGCTGTCGCTTACAGGAAACAGAAAGTAGAGATAAATGTTTATTTTCAACCTGCAAAGCTGTAACTGATGGAATGCCTCAGAGATCAGATCTGGAGGAAGGGGAGGGAATGGCTTGGAGCTCAATTAGCTCGTACACCAAGATGGTCATTCAATGTGACGTCAAATGGAGGTAGTGAGTCTGCAATGTGATACAGGCAGGGAAGGTTAGTGAGCAAACCTTCTGCAGAAATAACATAAGGTAAGTTGTCTATTTTGGCATGAAGGATGAAACAATGGAAAACAATTGAAATGGAGAGAGATTGCCGAAGTCCGTGATACAGGCAGTTTCCATGTTCTTGCGACATGAATCATATGAAGTCAGATGCAGCAAATCATTTGGAACGTAAGTGGAATGATGCTGTTTTTGGCAAAAGGTATCAGGTTTAATTACAGGAATGTTTTACTGCATCTGGACAGGGAATTGCTGAGACCCCACCCGATGTCCTGTGTGCAGGATTGATCCCCTAACACTAAAATAAAAAGATATAATTATTTTCGAAGATTTTCAAAGAGGTTTCCCTTTACTCATTCCTGGAATGCCGGCCTTTTGTTATGGGGGATTATCAGTTTTGATCTTAGCTGAGAAATAGTATTGAACCATCCATGTCTTTCTGGAAAGTGCATCAGCTGGATGCATATTATCTCCTGTCAGGGAGACTAAAGCTAGAGAATAAACTTTAAGAAAAATATGGATTGATATTAACACACAAACTATAAAGACACCTACCGATATTTACATGTAAGCATGTCTTCAAATTATAAAGTGGGGACTTTTTTGCGATTGGAAGACATTGTGTACAACAAGAAGAATGGCGCACCTGCATATAATCCAGAATCAGGTTTTCCAGTTAATATTCCAGGAGATTGCACATGGTCCAGTTTGGTGTTCAGTTGACAAAATTGCATGTTCCAACACAGAGAGGGAGAAAAATGTTCCCTGTCTGAGAAGCAGCAGCCGATTGATCCCTCTCTCTTACTTTTTTCCGCCCCATAGCAAAGTGTGAGATCAAAAAATCCTCACGTCATCTTTACCACTTGTAAAGGATTCCTAGTGAGGATTCATTTAAATCTCTCCACTGCCTGAAATGAAGGGAATTCAGCCAAATCCCACCGTTCCAGAAAGAAATCCCACTACCAGTAGATGGTGTGATCAGAATAACTTCAAAGGCAGAATAACATTTTGGGGAACTCTATCATTTTAACATTTGTTATGAGTTCAACTTTCTGCGTCTCACATTTTTCTAGAAAATGGCGGAGTCTGAGACCTAAATCATTAGCCACCTCACTAAAATGACTGCATTTAAGATGGGTGTAACCATTGCAGGAGTGGGACTCGGAAAGGACATAGTGACCCTCCAACATTTGTTGGAATACAAATGAGAAATTCTCAAAAGGCTGTTCAAGTGGAAATTCCCTTCCCCAGAGGATTGTGGTGCCTGGATGTTTGCATTTATTAAAATTTGTTTTTGGTATGTCGTAAAATGGTATACAGTCAGAAACATGCTGCTTTGAGCAAAAGCACATGAAGCGGTGACAAAGTATTTAATAGCCCACTCCTGCTGCTCAGTCCTGTGTTGCTATGTTCTATTCAACCCCACACATCTCCTGCAAGGAACAGATGGAGGTCACTTGCCCAAAATACCTGGTCAACAGTAATACAGGATCTCATTCAGTCCCTCAAGACTGTCACACATGGTTTGGTGTCAGTTGGAAAATGTTATTTGTTTCGACAGACGCCTCTGGTCTCTTTACAGAGTATTTCCTCTCTGCAACTTGTGCTTCATTTGTTGGTGATATTATAGACCCAGATTCACCGTGAATACAGTCCCCATAACTCAACCAGAGATCACTCACAAAATACTTTATCCCCTCTGTTTGCAACGTTCAATAAAAGAACATTCAGGGAAATTACAGCCATTAACTTTGCAATCACTGAAATGAAGACAAAAGGAACAGGATCAGGTAATTCAGATGATCAAGCCATTTCCTGGACCTCTGTCTCTGTCTATCTTCCCCCACACTTTTCTCTCTCTGTCTCAGTTGAAATAGGGAGTGAGAATGGTTGGGTCAAACGGTCTCAGAGGCTTCTTAAGCTATCGAGAATCATGTAATCTGAGTGCAAAAAGCCATGGAACTTATCACTGTACCAGTGTCTGTTTAGAACATCATGAGTGATTGTCCATCCCCCTTATGTTTCAATGCAATCTCTTATTATCTCACTGAGCTTCACTCACTGTTCATGGTGCCATCATCCCAGGGATTTATCTGGCGAAACTTGAGAGAAAGTATATCCACAGTACCCCAAATACTGCCTGATCAACACTCTCAGGGATTGTCAAAAAGCATCTTTTCTCTCACTTAGACATCGCCATTTCTTTCCAGTGCCACAAAAAGCCATTCCTCTCTATGCACTACGACTGACATGGAATTTATAATTCCCTTACATCTGTACGTCAGCATCAATAAAGTTAGCACCAGAGATACCTATGTAGACATGCATCACTCTCAGGGAGAATTTCAATGAGATTGAATGCACCTAAAATAGGGGATGATCACGTACCTGAATGGAAATGAGATGCAGCAATACAGAAAACGGGCAGAGAAACGGAGCTATCTTTACGTTTATTCTTCTCTCACAGGATGTATGAAGCTCTGGCCAGTGCAGCATGTTGTGCAGATCTTGAACTGAGTGGCTGGTTCAGTTGTTCCACAGTACCATAAAGAGTAAAACACATTGCTGTGGGTTTGTAGTGTTACAACACATGATAAATCTTCATGCTTAATTAAAACCAACAACGGAGAAAAGATTTATCCCATGCTGTAATCGGTGATAATTCTAGAGTCCAAATCTATTTAAAGTAAAAATTAATATCTTTATTCCTTAAAGTATAACAGAGAATAATAAATGAACAACTATTTACAACTTCTTCCGCTAACCTGTCTTTGACCTTCCCCCTTCACAATCCTAGGCCGATAAGACTCCTAGTCAATATTTACAAAACAAAATTTCTTATCTCAAAACCAAGAAGCTTTCGATTCTTCTCCATATTCCTGTCTTCTTTTCTTCTTGGGGACTCTACTTCACTAGTTACTAATCAATTAGGGTACCCGAAGGAGAGCTATTTTTCAGGCTGTCTTTGCATGATGGTAGCTTGGCAGTTCTCCTCTAAACTGTTCAATTTTCCATGGTCTTGTACCGCCAAACTATTGGATTGTATCATTGGCTGTTAAGATTGCCAATATAACAAATTAATACTTGATTGAAGGTTGGTATTTTGGGGTATATTTTAAAATGTTTTGCTGAATTTGTTTCAACACAATGAGCTAATCGGGTTGTTCGACCAAATGATACATTATATCCATTTTCAGAACTTTTGGTGCTGTCAGGTAGTTATTGTTGGTTTTCTTTCTCTCAAAGGTACAGTACACCCACGTGTTCATCACAGAAGTCACCCGGAAGCCTGACGAGGTAAGCATGACACATTGACTTCCCTAAAGGACTTGAGGCAAGCAGATTGTTTTTCATAACAAATGATAATGGTTACTTTTAAACTCCCCAATTTCCTTCATGAGATATCAACAGGCCATTATTCTGTGGCTACAGATTATGAGTCAACGGATTGACCACCATAAACTGTCTTCCCTTACGTGCAGAGAACAAGTTAAACATTCTCAAGATCAATTATTTAATGACGGACATGTGATTACAAGGAACGTGAAACTGTTGCATTCGGATTGAACAAAGGCACAAATAGTTTCTTCAGAAGTTGCACTGAGACTGAGGACGAGACTAGGATATCATGATGGTGGTATTGGACAGGATTGGTGAGTGGAGAGGACATAGAGATGTAAATCTGTGAAGGACAAAATGGATTATGGAGTTTGAGAAGAGTCTGGTTCCTTCTCGCATATCAGTGAGTAATTTATAAATCGTCGTTTGATAGTTATAATATATAAGGAAATGAATTTTTGTTTGGAACTGAAGATATTGACTTGCACTTTCCAAAATGTACATATCATGAGCAGAAATCCAGTTCAACCTGGTTTAGTCGACAAATATAATGACTTACCAGGAACACCAACTATGGTGAAGATGGTATAGTAACCACCTTGAATAATCCAAAGGATATCCTCGATCCGTGATGCTGAGGATATCCAAGGCTGAGAAAGCCACTGAAGACCCGAGGATAAACTCCTGTCAATTGTTTGAACATTCCAATGTAATGTTCTCAGATTCGGATTCAGCTTGGGATATGTGGGGGTGGCTGAGGGAAGGAATATTGGAGATGGTAGATTGATTGCGTGTAATCATTCAATCTTCCTTGGATATGGGAGAAATGTCAAAGGATTGTCAGAACATAAACAAGTTTCTCCGTTTATAAATGGAAACATACAGTCTGTCATTACTAATCAGTGATTATAATGTCAGTAAAATTTCGAGAGAACTTTTCTCGTCAATAATCTGACAGGCAAGTGTGTCTTTGACAACATTAGTTATAACGGACAAATGGCATGGATATGTAAACAGAGAATATGACGTGAAACACAATTCAGATGGTGAGTCGAGGATCAGAGAGGGCAGGTGAGTGTCATGTTGTTAATGTTGTCGATGTCAATCAACTGTGATTAACTACCATGCACTGCTTTTCAGTTTCAGTGTGATTATATTATTGGGGACATGGCTGCAGAGACTGGAGGGAGGGAACATGATATTTCCCAGTCATCAATATTGGGATGTTACTCTTTAAAAATCATAAGAAGATCAAATTCCAGGATACATCTGGAATGAGCCCATTGAGCCTGCTCCGCCATTCAATGATGACTGTTAAGCTTCTCAACACCATTCTCCAGCTTTCAATCTGTAACCCTTCATCCCTTTTACAATCAAGAACCTATCTGTCTTACTCTTAAATATACTCAATGACCTGGCCTCGACAGCCTTCTGTAGCAGTGAATTCCCCAGAGTCACCAGTCTCTGGCTGAATAGGTTAATCTTTATCTGTATATGAAAAAAGTCTTCTCTTTACTCTGTCCCCTCGGTCCTAGTCTCCCCTCCATTGGAAATATCTTCCCAAAATCCACCCTGTTCAAGTCATTCAATGTTCTGTACGTTTCAATTAGACCTCCTAACATCCTTCTGAACTCTATCAAATATACACCCAGAGCCCTCAGATGTTCTTCATATGTTAAGCTTTTCATTCCTGGGACCACGTTCGTGAATCGTATCAGAAAATGCATCAGGGCCAATACATCCTTCCTGAGATATGGGACCCAAAACTGTGCACAATAATCCAAATGTAGCCTGACCAAAATCTTACAGAGCGTCAGAAGTACATCCCTGAATTTATATGCAAGCCCTCTTGAAATAAATGGAATCATTTTATTTGCATTCCCAACTGCTGACAACCTGCAGGTTTGCTTTTCAAGATCCTTGGACTAGCAACGCCCCACCACCCTCCCCCCACCACCCCCGAGTCTTCTGAACTAGCTCGCCATTTAGAAAATAGTCCATGCCATTATTTTTCCTGGCAAACTGCATGACCTCATACTTGCCCAAGTTATACTCTACCTGCCACTTCTTTGCTCACTCCCCTAACCTGTGCAAATCCTTCAGCAGGAGAAAGTGAGGATCACAGATGCTGGAGAACTGAGTCCAAAAGTGTGTTGCTAGAAAAGCACAGCAAGCAAGGCGGACTCTGAGGAGCAGGATATTCGACGTTTCAGTCATAAAGCTTTTATCAGGAATGAAGTGGGTGGCGGAAGGAGGTTGAGAGATGAATGGGAGGGGCTGGGACGAAGGTAGCTTGGAAAATAATGGCTAAATGAAGGTTAGTGGTGCGAGTGGTAGGTGGAGTGGATAGATGGGAAGGAAGATAGATAGGTAGGACAGTTCAACAGGCGGTGTTCAGTTGGAGGGTTAGATCTGGGATAAGGTGGAGGGAGAGGAGATGAGGAAGCTGGTGACATTACGCCGGATACCGTGTGGTTGAAGGGTTCCAATGTGGAAGACGTCTGGTGGCTAGAATGTGGCAGTGGAGGAAGCCAAGGATTGCATGTCCTTGGAGGAGTGATGGGAGAGGCGAAGTATTCAGCCACAGGGAAGTGGGGTTGTTGGGTGTGTGATGGAGAGTGTTCCCTGAACCGTCCTCAAGTTGACGTCCTGTCTTCCCAGTGTAGAGGAGACCAGGAGCAGTGGACAGAGGAGATGAAGTGTTTGGATGCACAGGATCTTCTCTGCCTGATGTGGGAGGATCCTTTTGGGCCTTGGATGGAGGTGAGGAGGAAGTTGTTGGCACAGGTTTCATGCCTCTTGCACTGGCAAGGGAAGATGCTGGGAGTGGAAGGTGGCTTGTTGAGATGTGGGAGGGAGGGCCCGTGAACCTAACGAGGGAGTGGTGAAGGGAATTGTCTCTGTAGAATTCTGATAGGGGTGGGGAGGTTAGTATATCTCTGGTGGTGTGGTCTGACTGTCGATGGAAGAAATGCCGGAGGGTAATGCGTTGTAACCCAAGGTTGGTGGTATGGAAGGTGAACATCAGAGGGGTGCTAGACGGTGCTACTGCACCCTCCTGCAGCCGAATCACCTCTTCGATGCCACCTATCCCTCTATTCCATCTTTGTACTGTTTGAAAACCTAGTCAGAATGCACTCAATTCCTTCATGTAGACCATTAATGCACAAAGCGAATTTTGTTGCCCCAACACTGAGTCTTGAAGAATACCACTTGTCAATGAATCATTTTATCCCCACTGTCTGCTTTCTGTATGATAGCCATGCATCTATCCAAGCTAGCACCTTGCCTGTAACACCAGGGGCCCTAATCTTTCTCAACAACCTCCTGCGTGGCACCTTATCAAAGGATTTTAAAGAAACAGGTGGATAACTTCTACTGGTTCTCTTTGGTCAAATCTGCTCGTTACTCCCTCAAAGTATTCCAGCAGGTTTGTCAGGCATGACCTCCCATTGATGAAACAATGCTGACTTTGCACTATTTTGCTATATACTTCCAAATATTCAGAAATCCCATCCTTCCCGATGGATTCCAGTATGTTACCCACAAACAAGGCTAGGCTAATCAGTCTGTAATTTTCCATCTTCTGCCTAACTCCCTTATTAAATGGAGTGTCACGTTAGCAATTTTCCAGCCATTCCTGATTTTAGTCGTTCCTGAAAGATTACCACTTTCACTTTCACTACCTCTTCCGCTATCTCCCTTACAATTTTGGGGTGTGGTCCATATGGTTCACGTGATTTATCCAAATTCAGGCCATTCAGTTTTCTAGCATGTTCCTCTTAGTGATGGCCACCATATTCAGCTCTGCCCTCTTACTCTCTTCAATGTTTGGGAAATTACTCGTGTCTTCCACCATGAACATTGAATGCTTAGTTCCTCATTAGTTTCTTTGTTTTCCACTACTGTCTCTCCAGCATCATTTTCCAGTGGTCCATATTCACTTGTTCCTCTCTTTTGCACTTTATATATCTAAAGAGCCTCTTACAGTGTCCTTTGTATTGTTGGTTAGCTTACCTCCATATCTAATCTTCTCTGTCCTTTTTTACCATCTGTTAGTCTTTGTAAGTTTCCATTTCTCTACTTTCCCACTGCCCCTCACCACATTATATGCTTGCCCTTTTGCTTGTATGCAATCCCTGACTTCCCTCGTCAGGCCTGGCTGCCTCGTCCTCCCTGTACCATGCCTCTATTCCTCGTCAAGAATCCCTGCTGTGACTCCTGAATTAATCATGGAATCTGCTGCCATTGCTGTTCCCTTGTCTTTCATGCTTGACCCCTCTCCCAGTCTATTCTACCCAGCTTCTCCCTTATGCCTCTGTAGTTGCCTTAATTCAGCTGAAATACTGTTACCTCTGATTCTATCTTCTCTCTCTCTCAAATTGTAGAATAAATTCAATCATGTTCTGATCATTGCTTCCGAAGTTTACCTTCCCCCAATCTCCATTAAGAATCCTGCGTCATTAAATCCAGTATCATCTGTTCCCGAGTGGGCTCCACCAGAAGTTGCTCCAAAAGCCATCTCATAAACATTCCTAAAATTCCTTTTCTTGTGAACCACTACAAATCTAATGTTACCAGTGCCCCTGCACACTGAAATCACCCATGATTACTGTACTTTGCCGTTCCTTCACATCTTTTCTATCTCCTGGTGTACCTTGTGCCCCAGGTCCTGACTACTCTTTGGAGCCCTGTACAAGACTTCAACTGTGGTTGTCTTACCTTTGTGGTTCCTCAATTCTACCCACGCAGATTCTACACCATCTGACCTTACTTCCTTTCTTACAATTGATTTAATCTCATTTCTTACTAATAATGCAAATCCACTCCCTCTGCCCACCAGCATATCTTTTCGATAGGATAAATATCCTTAAATATTCAGATGCCCATCTCTTCCTACCTGCTGATTTAATTCTGTGCCACAAGCTCATATACCTTATTCATCATACAGCATGCATTCAATTGTAACCTCTTCAGTCCTGCACTAACCGTCCCTCTTCTCATTGTCATTAATTTTTGCAGTGCGTTTGAAGTTTGATATGTTAAACAGCTCCAGATGCTTTATCCTATTTGTGTATGTGCTGAAGATTTTAATAGCCTCTCCTGAGTTCTGTACTCTTATCTCGTCTTTTAAGTCGGCTTTTCTAATTAAACCCTATAACTGCAACCCCCGCCCCCCCCCCCCCCCACATGCGTGCGTGTGCGCGCGCGCGCACACACACACACACACACACACACACTCCTAATCAGTTTAAAGCTCTGTCTACAGCTTTGATTAGGATTCACTCGGAATCTGGTCCCAGCACGGTTCAGATGACGACTGTCACATCGGAGCAGGTCCTATCTTCCTCAGTAATAAAATGCGTTTATTCAACACAAATACAAGGATAAAAAAGCTTTTCTGTATCTACCAAAATATGAAAACTACAAAAAGATAATATTGTTCAAATACACTTGCTATGTGGAACTATATAAATTGTAATGTGAATTACAAAACCATGGAGGTGGTGTGCAAACTTTATCAATCGTTCTTTGACTCACAGCTGAGATCCTGATTTCCCCTCTGCCAGTGATTCCCTTCACTGAGATTCCACCCTGCCTCTCACGCAGTGCCTAGAGGGGCTACAATCTCCTGTTGGCTCAGAATATTTAAATAAATTTACCTTCTCCCTGGAACCAGTCTATTGGTGTATTGGATTGTGTTTCGCTGTCAGCTACTCAGCTCTGGGATGTTATTGGTGATAAATGATCTGGGATGACAGCCAGTATCAGCATGGTGATCACAGGGTATGGCACCAGACAAAGGGCTTACAGTCTGTGAGAGTTTCTAAAAAACGTTTCCGTGTATTTCTCCTCATGCTGTCTCCTGATCTAACTTCACATTCATCTGACACGCATTGCTCTCATTCACTCTGTCGCTCCCTTTCTTCACTTTATTTATCTCACTTCACTATCTTTCTCTCTGTTTATTTCTCTCCCTCTCAGTCTAGCTCCGATCATTCCCTCTATTTCCAAGTTGTCAGGTTGGAGAGCTCATGGACACATGGTGGGCTGAATGGCCTCCTTCTGTGTTGTATTAATTCTGAAGTTCTCTGACCCACAGTAACAAGTTTTGGTGCCAGGAGAGACAAGCTGGTCCAGTGAAGGACACAGTGGGCAATTAACCATTATCTCTTCCTATTTTCTGACATGCAGCAACATTGAAATATCTGTTCAAACAAACAGATTCCTCATATTAAAATCAGCACACTTCAGTCTGCCAGGCCACTGTGTTCAGTACCCTCTGTTTTGTTTTTTCGGTCTTAGATGTACTGGGATTATTTTCCAACTCCCCCTCAGTCACTGTACCTTTGGACCTACTGCTGTGGTTGCACACACCCCTCCCGCCAAATACTAGTTTAAACCCTCGTAAAGACAATAGCTAACCTGTCTGCCAGGAGATTGCTGCCAGTTCAACTCCATCCTGTCCATCTTGTTTATCTCCTACCAACCCGGGAATCCCAATGATCCACATATCGGAGATTGTTATCAGTTCATGTGCATCCTGTCCTTCTTGTGTGTATCCTACTGACCCATAAATCCCAATAATCCACATATCGCAAATTCCTGCCAGTTCAGGTTCATACCGTCCTTTTTGTGTATATCCTCCCGACTCGGGAATCCCAATGATCCACATATCGGAAGTGCTGCCTCCCCGACCGTGTATTTAACTGCGCTACCTTACGATTCCTAACCTTACTCGCACGTGACATATTCTAATATGGCCAAAATATCCTTCCAGCACAACTCCAGCAAGGCCTTTTCTTTAAACTGATAATAAAAAAACTTAAGTGTGACGTCAGGAAAGTGAGACCACTGAATCAGTCCAATCACCACCGGATCTGGTATTTATCCCCGCCACCAAACCTGTTTGACAAGGTATACATATGGGCCATCTATTTGCAGATGGACGAGGATAAACAGAAGATTAGAAAATGTCAGAGCAGATGGAAGTAATTCAACCTGTTTACTCAGCTTTGCTATTCAGTTGGATTCTAGTTATTCTGTTCCTTTCAATGATAGGGTCTTTACCCAGCATCTCCAGCGGGTCAGAAAGTTCCCAGTGTCGTTGTGTGCACAGTCCTGCGAAGGGAGCATCGAGTGCCAGGCAATGGGGTATGGGGAGGCCAAGGGGTGGCATAAGGAAATGCTGCATGTAGTGCCGATCTACTGAGAGAACTGAGAGAGATGGACTGGGCATCCAGGGACACTGCACTCAGACATGTGACCGGGCACGATTCCTTAACACCCAGAGGAAACCGCGAACCACGGCTGGTTTTACAAAAACCTGTCACATTTGCTGCATTTCTCAATCGAACAAAAGCAAAAATACTGTAGATGGTAGAAATCTGAAGCAAACACAGAGACGTACTGTGGAGAGAGAAAAGAATTAAGGCTCCCAATGCAGGCACGGGAAGAATGTACAAAGTCCACACAGACAGGGTCCAGAGATTGGAAATGAACCCGAGTCCCAAGCACTGTGAGGCAGCATTGCCTGTATCACCATGCTGCCCAATGCTGGATAATTGGGGATAGTACAGTTAAAAGCATAGATACTGTTCTCCGTGATCGGGATTAAGAGTTCTGAAGGTTGTGTTGCTTACATGGTGCTCGGGTTTGGGATATATCATCTGGGTTGCAGAACTTGGAGCGGGAGGGGAATGATCCAGTGGTCAGGGTCCATGTAGGTACCAACAGCTGGACAAACAAATGACAATGAGAAGAGTGCCAGGTAATACAATACTGAACTGTGCATACAGTATAAGGAATAAGGTAAATGAGCTTGTGACTCATCCATAAATTGGCAGGTCCGACATAGTGGGCATTACAGTGACATCGCTGCAAGAGGATCATGATTGGGAGCAGAATATTCAAGGATATTCATCCTGTGGAAAAGATAGGCAGGTAGGCAGAGAGACACAGTTGTCTGAGTATTAAGAATGGAATTGAATCAATAATCAATAATACGAAATTAAATAAGGTCAGATGGTGTAGAATCTGTTTCTGTAGAATTGGGGCATCAAAAATGTGAAATAATGCAGTTGGAGTCATATACAGGGCGCTGTGGTGTAAGATACACCAGGAGCTAGAAAGATCTGTAGGAAAGGCAACGCTACAGTGATCATGTGGGATTTTATTATACAGGTGGAGTGGGAATTCAGATTGATAATGGTTGGCAGGAAAATGAATGTGTGGGAGGTGCATGAGATGGCCTTTTGGAGCAGATTGTTCATGCAGACTAGTTGAGGGGAGCTTAAGGTGACAGTGAACATAATATGATTGAATTTACTCTGCACTTTCAGATGGAGAAGTTAGAATTAAAAGTAACGGTATTACAGCTGAATAAAGACAATTACAGAGACTTGAGTGAGGAGCTGGGTAGAATTGACTGGGAGACGGGTCCAGCAGGAAAGACAGTGCAACAGTAATGGCAGGAGTTTTTTTTTGGAGTGATTCGGGATGCAGCAGGGATTTATCCTGAGGAAAAAGAAGCTTGTATTGGGAGGATGGGACAACCGTAGCTAACTAGGGAAGTTAGGTATAGCAGAAAAGCAAAAGAGAACTGATATAATGTGTCAAAGTGCAGTGGGAAACCTGAGGATTGGAAAGCTTACAAAGACAAAACAGAGGGCAAACAAAATAAAATAAGGAGGGAGATTATTAAATATGGGGGTAAGCTAGCCAGTAATGTAAAAGAAGACTGTAACAGTTTCTTTCGATATATCAAGCATAAAAGAGCGGCAAAAGTGAACATTGGACTGCTGGAAAATGATACTGGAGATATAGCAGTAGGGAACGATAAAATGCCCAAGGAACTGAATAATTATTTTGCATCATCTTTCATGGTGGAAGGCACGAGTAATACCTTAAACATTCAAGAGATTGAGGAGCCAGAGCTGAGTATGATGCCGCCCCACCCACCACCACCATGGAGAACATTCTAGTAAAAAATGTAATGGCCTGAAGGTGGTTAAATAACCTTGACCAGATGGACTACATCCCAGTATTATAAGGGAGATAGCTGAAGAGGGAGTGGAGCCAATTGTGGTGATCTTTCAGGAACTACTAGAGTAAGCAATGATCCCAGAGCACAGGAAACCCATTAACGTGACACCCCTTTTTAACAAGAGAGTAAGGAAAAAGACAAAAAAAAAACAACCACCATGAATAGTTTAACGTCTGCCGTGGGTAAGATCCTGGAATCCATTGTGAAGGATGAGATTTCTGAATACTTGAAAATGTTTGGTAAATTAGGCCAAATTCAGCATGATTTCATCAAGGGAAGTTAATGCCTGACAAATCTATTGGAAGTCTCTGAAGAGGAAATGAGCAGCTCGACCAAGCACAGGCAATGGATTAATCCACCTGGAATTCAAGAAGGCCTTTGACAAGGTGTCACGCAGGAGATTACTGAGTATGATAAGGGCCCGTGGTGTTAGAGGCAAGGCAGTGGCATGGATAGAAGCTTGTCTGTTTGGCAGGAAGCAGAGAGTGGGGATAAAATAGTATTTTTCAGGATGGCAACCGGGGACAAGTGGTGATCCAGAATGCTCAGTGTTGGAATCATAACTTTTTATTGTTATACTAACAATCCAGATGAGGGAATTCAGGGCACACTGGCTAAGTTTGCAAATGATACAAAGATAGGCAGATGGACAGATCGTATTGAGGAAGCGGAGAGGATGAACAAGGATTTGGGCAGGTAAAGAGATAGTCAGATCCATTCCAACGTTGGAAAGTGTGAGGTAATGCACTTTGAAACGAAGAATAGAGGCATGATCTATTTTCTAAATGGTGAGAAAATTCAGAAATCTGACGTGCAAAGAGACTTGGGAGTTCTAGTGCAGGGTTCTCTCAAGGTCAGCTTGCAGGTTGAGGCAGTAGTTAGGAGGGCAATTTCAATTATGATTGGGAGCATTGAATATAAGAACTGACGATAGAATGGTGAATCGTTGAAATTTATTGCCATAGAAGGCTGTGGGGGCAGGTCATTGAGGATATTTGAGATGGTGATAGATAGTCTTTGATTATCCAGGGGGTAAAGGGTTATGGGGAGAAGGACGGAGAATGGGTTTGAGAAACCTATCGGTGATGATTAAAAGACGGAGCAGACCCGATGGGTTAACTGTCCTAATTTGTGCTCCAATGTCTTATAAACCTCTGTTCTAAACCTTAAGGAAGTACCTTGCATCTCTGTGAAGATAGATACATGTTCTTCATGAAGGTCAGAAGCTGTTGGGAATAGTTAACTGTTTTAGAATGAAGGTATTGTGGTTACTGTCGGGGTGATGGATAAAATGACATTCAGTGCAGGATCACACACCAACTGCACTGTACTAATGTGAGGAGAGTTTATTCAAAACTTGGACCTCTCCGTCTCTCTCAATGGGGAGTAGGGGTTGGGGTGGATTGGGGTAACATCAGCCCAGGCACTTAAACTATCCCGAATCATGCATCCTGAGTGAAATAGCAGTCATGGAATTTATCTCCTTCTCATTGTCTGTTTAGAATATAAGAAGTGATTGTCCATAACTCTCAGAGTTCAATGCAATCACCTCTTATTCTCTCACAGCGCTGGAGATCAACCTTCACTCACTCCTCATGGTGCCATCATCCCAGGGATTAATCTGGTGGAACTCCTCTTCACTCTCTGAGTGGTAAGGAGATCATTCCTTATAATGGAAAGAAAATCTGTCCACAATACCCCAAATACTGCCTCAACAACACTCTCATGTTTGATCACAATAATTCCTTTCCATCACTTAGCTGGCTCCGTTTCTTTCGTGTGAGACAGGAAACCATTCATTTCCAATGCACTGCCACTGATGTAGAATTTAAAAATAGCTTCACATCTGTAGGTCAGCATTAATAAAGCCAGCACCAGAGGTGCCCATGAAGATGGACATCACTCTTGGCAGAGACCCAAACACAAAGAATGCATCTAAAACAGTGAATGTCTACCTAACTGAATAGAAATGAGCCGTTGGAATATGGGATGCAGGCAGAGGAAGGGAACTACCTTTCATTTTGTTCTGCCGTCACGGCATGTGTGCGACCATGGTCAGGCCAGTATGTTATGCCGAGCTTGAATTGAGTGGTTGTTTCAGCTGTTCCACAGGACAATAAATAGTAAAACAAATTGCCGTGGGTTTGCAGTTAAACAGAGACTTGACCAGAGAAAGATGACCCACTGCCTTCTCTAATGGGCATAAGGCAAGCCGATATCAGCAGATTATTATTCTGTGGTTCTAGAATACGAGCCAATGACGTGATCCACCATATACTGTCTGCCCATCTTTCAGATTTTGTGCAGAGAACAAGTTAAACATCTTAAGTGCAATTATTTTCCAAAGGACACGTGGTTAGAATGGGACTTGAAACAGATGTGTCTGGAATTAACAAAGGCACAAACGATGGTTTATTCAGGAATTGAACTGAGGCTGAGGAGGAGACTGGGATGTCTTAATGGTGGTATTGGAAAGGATTAGTATGTGGGGAGGAGATGGAGATGTACACTTTGCAGGAGAAAATGAATCAAAGAGGTTGAGAACAGTGTGTTTTACCCTCGCGTATTGGTGAGTAATTTGTAAATAATAGTTCGCTAGTTATAATTTCTAAGGAATGGAATCTTTGATTGAAGCTGAAAATGTTGGCTTGCAACTTTCCAAAATCTGCATATCATCAGCATCGATTCAGTTCAGACCATTTAACTAAACAGACAGAGTGACTTACCAGGAACACCAACTGTAGCAAGGATAGGATAGTAACCAGCTTGAATAACCATCAGTACATCTTCAATCCGCGATGCTAATGATATCCAAGGTTGGGAAAGCCAGTACAGACCATAGGATAGACTCCTATCCATTGTTGGGAAATTCCAATCTAATGTTCCCAGATTCCCATCTCTCCTGTCTTTCTCTCTGAAGCTGCTAATCCCTGTTATTGCTGTTGGCCATGCTTCCCCTCATACTATATGATACATCACTGAAAGCATGCCCTTATTGATAGAAGAGAGGAACTCTCTAAGGACGCATACGATCCACGGAGACTGACATCATTACAACCACTGAACAAATATCTCCAGTTAACCCCTTTGAATTCAATATTACTTTATTAACATTCAAAATAACGTTGAACATTTATGCATTCTAGGTGTGATGTGGGTATGACTGAAGGAAAGAATGTTGAAGATGGCAGATTGTTTGTGTGTAATCATTCAGCCAACCTTGGATATGGAGGTAATGCCAGAAATTTAACGAAACATAAACATGCTTCTCTGTTCATATGTAAAGAAATAAATCCCATAACTACTGATCAGTCATTGCAAAATCAGCTAAACATTGAGAAAACATCTATCATCCATGATCTGAGAGCAAACTGTGCCAAAAGAAACGTGGGTTACAACAAACAAACAGCATGGATACGTTAACAGCGAATTGAACATGACAAACACAGTTCAGATTGTTATTCCAGGATCAGAGAGGGTAGCTTGGGTCATGCTGCTGATGTTATCGATGTTAATGAACTGTCATGAAGTGTCACTTCATGGACTTCGATTACATTGTGATTATAATATTGGTGAAAAGACAGAAGATGGAGAGGACTGGGGGACATGGCTGATTAGACGGGGTAGAGGGACAGTGATGTTCCCCAGTTACCAGAATTGCAATGTTACTCTTTATAACTCATATGAAGAACAGATTCAAGAATGCATCTACAATGAGGAATTAGCAGAGATAATATTAATGAAATGCGTTTATGCAATATAAAATATAGGAACAAAATGATTTTGTGCACCCACCAATATATGCAAAGTACAAAGAGATAAGGTTGTTAAACTACACTCCTGATATTGAGCTATATAAATTGAAATGTGAATATGTGAATTACATCACTAGGAAAGTGGTGTGCAAACTTTATCAATCATTATTTGACCCACAGAAAAGATCGTGATTTCACTTCTGTCAGTTAGTCCCCTTACTGAGATTCTTTGGCCTAGTCTCTCATACAGTATCGGTGTGTGTTGGTGTGGAGAGGGGGTCGGGGTGGGGGGGGTTCGTGGAGGCAGGGTGGTGGTTATCATTTCCTGCTGCTCTTGGCACAGACTAATTAAAATCTCTGCTTTCTCCATGGAACCAACCTATTGGCCTAATGGGTCCTGTTTAGCTGTCAGTAACCCAGCTCTGTGATATTGTTGGAAATAAATAATCTGGGATGACAGCCAGTATCAGCATAGTGCTCACAGTGTATGGCGCCCAGACAAAGGGCTTGCCGACCAGAGGAATTTCTAAATAAAGCTTCTAACTTCTGTCTGTCCATATTTATCTACCGTAATGCAGTCTTCTGATCTATCTAATTTCACCCTCATCTAACACCTCTTCCTCTCACACTCAGTCAGTCGCTCCCCTTTCTCTCCGCTCTCAGTTTATCTCCCTTCACTTGCTCTCTCTGTTTACTTCTCTCTCACAAAATCTCCCTTCACACACTCTCTATAACTCCAATTGTGCAGTTCGAGAGCTTGTGACTCCACAATGGGCTGAATGGCCTCCACCCATGTCATAATATTTGAGGTTTTGTGACCAACAATAAATACTTCCTGGACAGACATGCTGGTCCGATGACAGAGACAGTGCACAATCACTCATCATCTTTTCCTGCTCTTCTCTTGTGTACACTGCCTTGAAATGTCTGTTCAAACAAAACAGACTGAATGAAATTCGAGTAGACGAGAAGGCATTCATGACTGTATATTTCAATCAGGATTTAATTAAGGATGTGATTCCAGAAAATCATAAGAAATGAATGAAAAGCAGGGTAACACAAGAAATGGCAGCGGGGTACAACATGTGGTTCCAATATGTCTCATGGTATTACCAATAGATTATCAATCCAGAAACATCAGCTCCTGTTCTGTGGATCCAGGTTGAATCCCGCCACTGCAGATGGTGGAAATTCAATCCAATAACGTAAAAATATCCCTGGAATTAAGAATCTACTGCTGAGAATGAAATCATTGCCGATTGTCAGAAAAGTCCACCTGTTCCCTAATATCCAGCAATGAAGGAATCTTCCATCCTCACCTGGTCTGGCTGACATTCAACTCCAGACCCAAAGCAATGTCATTGACTCCCAATCGCCCTCTGAAACTGTCTAATGAGTAATTCAGTTGTACCAATCCCTACAAAGTTTCAAACAAATGAAACCGGATGGACCAACTGGCATGGAAATGGGCACCAGAACAGTCAACATTAGAAACATCACTTTAGAACCTGCAGTCTTCCTTACTAACACCTGATGTCTGGTGCCAACATTGGAACAACTGCCTTACAGACTAGTCAAGAAACAGCCCGACATAGGCTTACTCACGGAATCATACATTACAGAAATAACAGAAATTAAACATGGACAAAAGTGTCTTTTACTGATTACCACGTAACGTCGTTCCTCAGCTGAATCAGTCCTCCTCCATATTAAACAACACTTGGAGAAAGCATTGACTGTGGCAAGGCACAAAATGAATTCTGGCCGGGGGATTTCAAAGGCGACTGTCAAGAGTGTTTTTTTTTAGATTAGATTACTTACAGTGTCGGAAACAGGCCCTTCAGCCCAACAAGTCCACACTGACCCACCGAAGCGCAACCCACCCATACCCCTATATTTGCCCCTTACCTAATACTACGGGCAATTTAGCATGGCCAATTCACCTGACCCGCACATCTTTGGACTGTGGGAGGAAACCGGAGCACCCGGAGGAAACCCACGCAGACACGGGGAGAACGTGCAAATTCCACACTGTCAGTCGCCTGAGTAGGGAATTGAACCCGGGTCTCAGGCGCTGTGAGACAGCAGTGCTAACCACCGTGCCACCTAAAGTTTTGGCAACAGTACGACTGATCAAGCTGGTCGGCTCCTCAGGACATAGCTGCTAGATTGGGTCAGCAGAAGGTGGTGAGGGAATGAACGGGAGCGTAAAAAAAACATACTTGACCGCATCCTTACTCATCTACCCAATGCAGATGAATTTGTCCATGACAGTATCGGTAAATCCTAATACCGCCTTATCAGTCTACTCTCCATCATCAGTAAAATCATGGAAGGTGTCATCAACAGTGCTATCAAGCAGCATCTGCTCAAAACTAACCTGCTCAGTGACGCACAGTTTGGGTTTTGCCAGGATCATTCAGCTCCTGAACTCGTCACAGACTTGGTTCAAACATAGAAAAAGGAACTGAATTCCAGCCCTTGACATTAAGGCTGCATTCTGCCAATTGTGACAAAAAGGACCCCAAGCAAAAATGGTACCGCGGGCCAACACTCTGTTATAGGTGCCATACCTGACAGATAGGAAGATGGTCATTGTTGTTGGTGGTCAGTCATCTCAGCTCCAGGAAATCTCCGCAGTAGTCCCTTAGGATAATGTCCTAGGTCCAATATCTTCAGCTGCTTCAACAATGACCTTCCTTCCATCATAAGGTGAGAAGTGGGGATATTCGATGATGACTGCACAATGTTCAGCACCATTCGCAAATGCTCAGATACGGAAGCAGGCCATGCCCTAAGCAAAAATATCTGTGCAAGTAACATTTGCGCCACATACGTTCAGACAATGACTGTCATCGTTGAGAAACAATATAACCACTTTGTATTCAGCAGCATTATCATCACTAATCTCCCCCACTATCAATATTCTGGGGGGTTTCATTGACCAGAAACTCAACTGGATTCGCCACATGAATATAACAGCAGATCAGAGGCTAGGAATACTGCACGAGAAACTCACCTCCTGACTATCCATAGCCTGTCCATTATCTACAAGGCACAAGTCAGGAATGAGATGGAATATCTTCACTTGTCTGAATGAGTGCAGCCCCAACAACACTAAAGAAGCTTGACACAATCCAGGACAAAACAGCCCATTTGATTTGCACCACATCCACAAGCATTCAGTCCCTTCACCATGGTCACTCAGGAGCAGCAGTGTGCACTATCTACAAGACACAATGGAGAAATACCCAAAGATCCTCAGACAGCTCCTTCTAATGCATCATAATTAAGCTCTGCAGTCCTGCTAATCTGATCGTAAATGGTGGCGGACGATTAAACAACTCCATTTGGAATGACAAGGGCAGTAGACGTTTGCGAACAGCACCATCTTCCAATTCCCCTCCAAATGAGTCAACATCCTGATTTGGATATGCATTGCCGTTCTTTCACTATTGCTGCGTGAAAACCCTGGAATTCCCTCTTTAGTCACTAGTGGGTCACCGCACAGCAGGTAGGTTGCAGCAGTTGGAGAAGGCAGCTCAGCACCACCTTCTCAAGAGAACTGGGGACGGGCAAGAAATGCTGGGCACATCCAGCAGTGCCCACATCCAAAAAAATCTTTTTTTAAAAAATAGTTCCAAGTTGAGCATCTCGATGGGACAGTTTATCTGATTTGAACACGAACAGGAAAGCGGTGTTTCTAATATTGAACATTTTAGACTTTTCTGTTATTAAAGGGTGTTCAGTATTCGATGACATATTGTTGCTGAATGCTGTGATAAATTGCATCTGTTCTGTTTAAATCAACAATACGGGCGTATTGTTGGATCAATCCTTCGAAAATATCAGACAGAAAATGACAATTATCGTAGAGAGAATGTACTCCCGCCAGATGAGACTCACTGATAGCAGGTCATATTCAAAATATTAATGGAATACAGGCTGACACTGAATCCTCCCACCGTCCATATCACAGGGGTTACCATTGACCAGAACGTGAAGTCAGATCAATATACAAATACAAGGGTTACAAGAGCAGGTTAGAGATTTACAAGTCTATACGGAATAATAGACCCGGTGTCCTAAACGGCATGAGATATAGCAATAGACTTAGGCCATTCAGCCATTCCTTCATTCTGATACTGTGCCTTTTTGTCATTATCTCTATGAAAAGTGGAAATATCTTTGATTAGATTACTTACAGTGTGGAAACAGGCCCTTCGGCCCAACAAGTCCACACCGACCCGCCGAAGCGCAACCCACCCATACCCCTACATTTACCCCTTACCTAACACTACGGGCAATTTAGCATGGCCAATTCACCTGACCCGCACATCTTTGGACTGTGGGAGGAAACCGGAGCACCCGGAGGAAACCCACGCAGACACGGGGAGAACGTGCAAACTCCACACAGACAGTCGCCTGAGTCGGGAAATGAACCCGGGTCTCACGCGCTGTGAGGCAGCAGTGCTAACCACTGTGCCACCGTGCCGCCCACCATACATCTACATACTGACTGCATCAATTTTTTCAGCAATCCATTAGTTTCAATCAGAACTCCCCCAGCCCCCAACCCCCACAATTCTTCTAAATTCCATCGAGTGCACACACTGCCGCTCATATGACAAGCTATCATCGCCAGGATCGATCACCTCCAACACCAGCAGATCTTTCTCCAGACATAGTGCCCAAAACAGCTCACAATTGGCCAAATGCTGTCTGTCCATAGCCCATTACATTCTCAGCAGTATGTCTCCCGTCTTGCATTCTTGCTCTCTTGAAACGAATGTGAACATATCTTTTGCTTTCCTAACTGCCAACTGAACATGCACGTTAACCATAAGAGAGGACGAGTGCTTCAAAATCCTTTTGGGCTTCAGATTTAATGGATCCTATTAGAATTTCGTGTCTCCCCTCTTACACCTACCAAAGTGCATATTCTCACACGTTCCCATATTGTGCTCCATCAGCCACGTGTTTTCCCACAGTCCTAAACTGTTCAAGCCTTTCTGCAGCTTCCCCACTTCCTCAATATCATCTGCAAATTTAGCAAAACTGCCCTCACGTCCTTTGTTCAGTTTGTTCATACATAATACATTTCTTGGCTCCCTGAGGACCGTCCACCATCTATAAGGCACAAATGTCTCGGTGCTTGACTCCATTCAGGTTGAACCAGTGGCTTGACTTGAATTACACCTGTAAAGTTTTCACTCCCTGCACCACGGACTCTCAGTAGAAGCACATCCTACCCCCTTTTGTTGTGAGTTTACTTCATTAATGGCGCACAATCCCAGTCTATTGATGTCAATCTGTCTCAACACTAACTGAGTGGTGCTCACACCAACTATGTCACTGTCTCTTGATGACGATGGAGGGAGGTTGGCGAGGGGTTGTCTATGATGAATACTTGCGTGACTGCCAGGCTGAAACCTGCCCCGACAGACTCAGATGTACCTGTGCCCGCTGTCACCGCTGCAGGCATGAACAGTCTTCCTGCAGATCAAATCAAGGAAAGTGAAGGACCTGGATAGTGTTCCAGGCTGAGCATTCAGATCCTGTGAAGACCAACTGGCAGAGGTATTCGCATACAATTTCAGCCTTTCCCTCCCACAAGCTGAAGTCTCAACCTGCTTCAAGAAGACCAACATCAACCTTCATCATTGTGCTTCCAATTAAACCTGTTGGACTATAACCTGGTGTTGTGTGATTTTTAACTTTGTACACTCCAAAACAACACCGGCATCTCCAAATCATAACATCATAACACAGCTGTGTCCCTCAGCTCGCTACTGTACTCCCTGTACACACAGGGCTGTGTCCTCAGCCCCCTACTGTACTCCCTGTACACACACGGCTGTGTCCCTCAGCCCCACACTGTACTCACTGTACACACACGGCTGTGCTCTCAGCCCCCTACTGTACTCCGGTACACACACGGCTGTGTCCGTCAGCTCGCTACTGTACTCATGTACACACACGGCTGTGCCCGTCAGCCACCTACTGTACTCCCTGTACACACCCGGCTGTGTCCCTCAGCCCCCTACTGTACTCCCTGTATACCGACTGCTGTACCCTCAGTCAGCTACCATATTCCCTGTGCACGCAAGGCTGTGTTCTCACTCCCGACTGTAGTCTCTGTGCACCAAGAGATGTGCCATCAGCCCCCAACTGTACTCCCTGTGCATACACACCTGTGCCCTCAGCCCGCTACTGTACTCCCTGTACACACACGGCTGTGTCCCTCAGCCCCCTACTGTACTCCCTGTACACACACGGCTGTGTCCTCAGCCCCCTACACGTTACACACGTTACACACGTGGCTGTGTCCTCAGCCCCCCTACTGTACTCCGTTACACACATGGCTGTATCCCTCATCCCCCTACTGTACTCTGTTACACACACGACTGTGTTCTCAGCCCCTTACTGTACTCCGGTACACACATGGCTGTGTCCTCAGTCCCCTACTGTACTCCCTGTGCATACACAGCTGTGTCCCTCAGCTCACTACTGTACTCCCTGTGCACACACGGCTGTGTCCTCAGCCCCCTACTGGACTCCCTGTATACACACACGGCTGTATTATCAGCCCCTACTGTACTCCGGTACACAAATGGCTGTGTCCTCAGTCCCCTACTGTACTCCCTGTGCATACACAGCTGTGTCCCTCAGCTCACTACTGTACTCCCTGTACACACACGGCTGTGTCCCTCAGCCCCCTACTGTACTCCCTGTACGCACACGGCTGTGTCCCTCAGCCCCCCACTGTACTCCCTGTACACACACAGCTGTGTCCTCAGCCCCCTACTGTACTCCCTGTGCACACACGGCTGTGTCCTCAGCCCCCTACTGGACTCCCTGTACACACACGGCTGTATTATCAGCCCCTACTGTACACCGGTACACACGTGGCTGTGTCCCTCAGCACCCTACTGTACTCCCTGTACACACACGGCTGTGTCCCTCAGCCCCCTACTGTACTCCCTGTACACACACGGCTGTATTCTCAGCCCCTACTGTACTCCGGTACACACGTGGCTGTGTTGCCAAATTCCAAGCAATGCCAACTGTAAGTTCGCTGATGACATCACCAAAGCAGGAAGGATATTAAACAACGATGAGTCTGAACACAGAAAGGAGATAGTGGGTTTGGTGGCATGGTGGAATGTTAATAACCTCCCTCTCAAATTCCGCAAAAGTAAAGAACTGATCATTGGCTTTCGAACGAAAGGAGGGGAAAAAGCCACTATTTACATCAACGGTCGAGACAGTGCAGAGCGTCAAGTCCCTCGGAGTGATGGTAACTGGCAGCTTACCCTGGATTTCTCACATAGGTGTGACAGTCAAGATGGTTCAAAAACTTCTCTCCTTTCTAACTTGGCTCAGGATATTTAGCATGCACTACTTCTACAGATGCACTATTATGAACGTACTGTCTGGGTGCGTAATGGCCTGATACGGCAACTCTGCCTAGGACCATCAGAAACTGCAGAAGATTGTGTTCACAGCCCAGACTATAACGGACTCCAATCTCCCAATCATTGACTCTATTTACACGGCTCATTGCCGCAGAAAGGCTGCCAACATCTATCCAAGATTACTGAGGGAAGGGAGAGAGGAAATAACTTGGGCGATAACAGATATCTTTGTAACATCCTTGAACACAACTGAGGTACCAGAGGACTGGAACGTTTCTAATTCCCTTGTTTAAGAAGGGTAGCATGAATAATCCAGCTAATAATAGACCAGTGATCCTGACGTCTGGGGTAGGGAAGCTGCGAGAGAAGATACTGAGGGATAGGATCTATTCTCATTTGGATGAAAATGGTCTTACCAGTGAGAGGCAACATGGTTTATTGTGGTGAAGGTATTGTCTTACCAACTTAATAGAATTATTTGAGGAAGTGACAAAGTAAATTGATGAGGGAGGGGCTGTAGATGTCATGTACATGGACTTCAGGAAGACATTTACTAGGATTTCCCATTGTCGGGTTATGGGGAAAGTGAAGTCACATGGTGCCCAGGGTGTGCTAGCTACATAGAAAAAGAACTGGCTTGGCAACAGGAGACAGAGCGTAGTAGGGGAAGGGAGTTTCTCAAAATGGGTAACTGTGACCAGTGTTGCTCCATTTAAGATGATTTGGGAAATATTCATGAATGGGCTGGGAGCATAGGGATACAGACCTTCAGAAAATAGAAGACAGGATTAGATAGAGGATTTGGATCGGCTCAGGCTTGGACCGCTGAATGGCCTGTTCCTGTATGGAAATGTTCTTTGTTCTAACATTACCAAAGACTCATCATATGTCTGTAAATATTTCCCACAACCTCTTCCATCAGGATGAAAGATACAGACGCTTGAACACACAGAGAAGCAAGTTCAGGAACAGCTTCTTCCTAGCTGTTATTAGACCGATGTATGGACTCTCTAATCTCAGATAATGCTGACTTTGTTCATATTGACCTCGCCTAGCGCACACTCTGTGCAGGGTAACCTATATGCCTCTCAAACATGTTTTACAGCCATCGTTCAGTACATCCATGCTTACCTTGATCCATGATCTGCCTGGATATCTTGGCGCAGGACAAAATAAATCCTCACCTCCCTAACCCCATTTTCCTCCAGTGCTCACGCCCAGATCTTTCTGGTCCTCACCCCCAGGTCCTCCCAATCCCCCCATCTCCCCTTGACCCTATCCCCAGCTCCCTGTGACCTTTGTCTCTCACTGTTTCTCTCATACTGACTATTTCCCTGTGTTTTCGTTTTCCCTGTCTTCTGTTCCTTTCCCTGAACCTATTCTATTCCCTTCTCCCTGCACATGTGACTGTTTGTTTCCTTGTTTTGTTTCCTTTCTCTCTTTGACTGACTGTCCATCTGTTTCCCTCGCTGTGTTCTCTCTCTCCTTCCCTTTGTATCTGTCTCTTTCTCCTTCGTTGACTTCTCTATTCGTATGAAGCAGGTGATGGCTCATTGGTTCGATGTTGGCAATACAATACACTCAACGAGGTTTTTGTATAGAAGACATAATTCAAAATTACCAGTTAAGTTTCAATTGTTGTCAAAACAGCAACCAGAACATGGGTATCCAGTTAACAGCCAATTTAAATGTTTTAGTAGGATCAGACATGGGGGTAAGAAAGGGGGAGGTGTGGCATTACTTGTCAAAGATGGTATTACAGCAGTGGAATGGACGATGGAAGAGGACTGGCCATCTGAGGTAGTTTGGGCTGAGGTTAGAAATAGGAAAGGTGAGGTCACCCTGTTAGGTGTTTTCAACAGGCCTCCTAATAGTCCTAGAGAAGTAGAGGATAATATTGCGAGGATGATTCAGGAAAAGAGTGAAGGTAGCAGGGTGGTTGTTATGGGGGACTTTAACTTCCCAGATATTGACTGGGAGAGCTATAGCTCGAGTTCATTAGATGGGTCGGTGTTTATCCAATGTGTGCAGGAGGGTTTCCTGACACAATATGTAGACAGGCCAACAAGAGGTGAGGCTATACTGGATTTGGTTCTAGGTAATGAACCAGGCCAGGTGTTAGACTTGGAGGTAGGTGAGCACTTCGGGGACAGTGACCACAACTCGGTGACTTTTACTTTAGTGATGGAGAGGGATCAGTGTGCGCCGCAGGGGAAGAGTTATAGCTGGGGGCAGGGAAATTATGATGCAGTGAGGCATGACTTAGGATGTGTGGATTGGAAAAACAGGCTTCAAGAGAAGAACACTAATGAGATGTGGGGATTGTTCAAGGAGCAGCTACTACGTGTCCTCGATAAGTATGTACCAGTCAGGCATGGTGCAAAGGGCCTTGTGAGGCAGCCGTGGTTTAGTAAGGAATTGGAATCCCTTGTGAAAGGGAAGAAGGCGGCATATGTAAAGATGAGGTGTGAAGGTTCAGTTGGGGCGATAGAGAGTTATAAGGTAGCCAGGAAGGATCTAAAGAGAGAGCTAAGAGAAGCGAGAAGGGGACATGAAAAGTCTTTAGCTGGTAGGATTAGGGAAAACCCAAAGGCTTTCTATAGGTATGTCAGGAATAAAAGGATGACTAGGGTAGGTATCGGTCCAGTCAAGGATAGTAGTGGGAAGTTGTGTGTGGAGGCGGAGGAGATTGGAGAGACACTAAATCAATACTTTTCATCAGTATTCACTCAGGAACAGGACACTGTTGCTGATGTGAATATGGAGTCACAAATGATTAGAATGGATGGCCTGGAAATATGCAGGGAAGAGGTTCTGGGAATATTGGAAAGGATGAAAATAAATAAGTCTCCTGGGCCTGATGGCATTTACCCTAGGATCCTATGGGAAGCTAGGGAGGAGATAGCAGAGCCATTGGCCTGGATTTTTATGTCGTCATTGTCAACGGGAATAGTACCAGAGGACTGGAGGATAGCGAATGTGGTCCCCTTGTTCAAGAAAGGGAGTTGGGATAGCCCTAGTAACTATCGGCCAGTGAGTCTGACTTCAGTGGTGGGCAAAGTCTTAGAGAGAATGGTAAGGGATAAGATTTATGAACATCTGGATAGGAATAACGTGATCAAGGATAGCCAGCATGGTTTTGTGAAGGGCAGGTCGTGCCTCACAAACCTTATTGAGTTCTTTGAGAAGGTGACTAAGGAAGTGGACGAGGGTAAAGCAGTAGGTGTTGTGTATATGGATTTTAGTAAGGCGTTCGATAAGGTTCCCCATGGTAGGCTAATGCTAAAACTACGGAGGTATGGCATTGAGGATACATTAGAGGTTTGGATTAGGAATTGGCTGGCTGGAAGGAGACAGAGGGGAGTAGTTGATGGACTATGTTCATCTTGGAGTGCAGTTACTAGCGGTGTACCACAAGGATCTGTTTTGGGACCATTGCTTTTTGTTATCTTTATAAATGATCTAGAGGAAGGGCTTGAAAGCTGGGTAAGCAAGTTTGCGGATGACACAAAAGTCGGTGGAGTTGTGGATAGTGAGGAAGGAAGTGGTAGGTTACAGCGGGATATAGATAAGTTGCAGAGCTGGGCAGAAATGTGGCAAATGGAATTCAATGTAGCTAAGTGTGAAGTCATTCACTTTGGTAGGAGTAACAAGAAGATGGATTACTGGGCTAATGGTAGGCTACTTGGTAGTGTGGATGAGCAGAGGGATCTTGGTATCCATGTACACAGATCTCTGAAAGTTGCCACCCAGGTAAATAGTGCTGTGAGGAAGGCATATGGTGTACTGGGCTTTATTGGTAGAGGAATTGAGTTCCGGAGTCCTGAGGTCATGTTGCAACTGTATAAGACTCTGGTGCGGCCTCATCTGGAGTATTGTGTGCAGTTTTGGTCGCCATACTATAGGAAGGATGTGGAGGCATTGGAACGAGTGCAGAGGAGGTTTACCAGGATGTTGCCTGGAATGGTAGGAAAATCTTATGAGGAAAGACTGAGGCACTTGGGGCTGTTCTCATTGGAGAAGAGAAGGTTTAGGGGAGATTTGATAGAGGTGTATAAGATGATTAGGGGTTTAGATAGGGTCGACACTGAGAACCTTTTACCGCTAATGGAGTCAGGTGTTACTAGGGGACACAGCTTTAAATTAAGGGGTGGTAGGTATAGGACAGATGTTAGGGGTAGATTCTTTACACAGCGGGTTGTGAGTTCATGGAATGCCCTGCCAGTAGCAGTGGTGAACTCTCCTTCTTTATGGTCATTTAAGCGGGCATTGGATAGGCATTTGGAAGTTATTGGGCTAGTGTAGGTTAGGTAGGATTCGGTCGGTGCAACATCGAGGGCCGAAGGGCCTGTACTGCGCTGTATCTTTCTATGTTCTATGTTCTATGTTACATCTAACTATTTTGAAACCGCCCGTCTCCCAGGGCTCTGCATACTGGCAACTCAAAGCATTCTATTCGGTTGCATAATGACCTGACATGGTAACTGCTCTGCCTAGGACCAAAAGATACTACCGACGGTATTGTGCACAGTCCAGACCATCACGGAAGACAACCTTCCGTACATTTATACTTGTCACTGCCGCAGAAAGGCTGGCAACATCAAAGATCTCTCTCCCAAACTGGTAATGATCTCCTACAACCTCTTCCAACAGGGAGGAGAGACAGAGGCTTGAAAACATGGACCAGCATGCTCAGGAACACTTCCTTCCCTACCATTATTAGACTGATAAATTGACATCTCTCACTATTCAAATAATGATAATCTTTCTAATGTCGATCTTACTTTGCACACCTCCTGTGAAGCTGTAATTTTAGATTAGATTAGATTACTTACAGTGTGGAAACAGGCCATTCGGCCCAACAAGTCCACACCGACCTGCCGAAGCGCAACCCACCCATACCCCTACACATACCCCTTACCTTACACTACGGGCAATTTAGCATGCCAATTCACCTGACCCGCACATCTTTGGACTGTGGGAGGAAACCGGAGCACCCGGAGTAAACCCACGCAGACACGGGGAGAATGTGCAAACTCCACACAGTCAGTCGCCTGAGGCGGGAATTGAACCCAGGTCCCTGGCGCTGTGAGGCAGCAGTGCTAACCACTATGCCACCGTGCCGCCGAATGCATGCATCACTCTGTCGAAGGACCCTGTGATCTCTGTTTTCTTGTTTACTATCATGTGCCTGCACTACAATAAAAACAAACCTTTGCATTGTGCATTTGACTAAAATAAATGAAACCAAATCTGATCAAACACGTGGACTGCAGTGGCTCAAGATCTTCTCAAGGGCAACTGGAAAAATGAACTCATGCTGCCCCAGTCAGAGATACCCATATCTAATTAATGGATGTAAGAAGATGACCACACTTAGCGAGGACAGACAGAGGGAATTAAATAGCTTTAAACATGATCTTAGATATATACAGGGTTCCTTCACTATTTGTAAGCAGTGTGTTCCTACGAAACTGTTGGCAAGCTGATATGGTATAAAGTGCAGTAGCACTAATTTATATGGGAAAAAGTTCGGCTTGTTTCATAAAAGTGAAAATCCTGTTCGGATACATTTTGGTTAGTGAAACAATGTCCTTGTGTAAGTCATTTAGAAAGGGAAGTGGCGAAAAGCAAACTTTTGAAAACCGGGAGATATCTGTATGTACATGGGCATAATATTCAGGAAGATGGGAAAGGCGAAAAATAAATGAGGTGAATCTCATATTTTATTTCCAGCCCAGCTGATCATCATTCTTTGTTTGCTGTTTTTCTTCTGTATCTCTCTTTCTCTATTGATTCCTCCTCCCCTTCAAAACAGACTTCCCTGTCAATGGTATTAATCACACTCCTTTCCAGCTGCTTTCAGTTCAGGAAAGTTTCCCAACACTTTCTGCCCGTTTCTTTGTATTTCTTTCTATAATTTCAGATTTTCAGCTGCTTTCTTTATTTGATTTCACCTTCAATTTTGTTATTTCGTCGGATGTTGGTACCTCTGCCAAGGGCAGCATTTGGTGACCATCACTAGTTGCTCTGACTCTGAGGCCATTCCACAAGACAATATAAAGTTAAGCACATTGTCATGGGTCTCAAGTCACGATTAGCCCAGACCGGGTAATAACATTAGATTTCTTTACCGAAGGTGATCAGTGAAAGAAGAAGGTTTTCAGACAAAATGTTGCTTTTGTTTGTTTTTCGTGAAATTCACTTTTATTCCAATTCTTATCATTTTTATTTAAATTCTGTCATCAGCTGTTGCAGACTTGAAACAAATAACTTGAAACAATATCTTTCGTTTAATAAGATTCGCTTCTGAATTATATCCAGCAACGTTCCTACATTCGTACATTGTCCTAATCATGAAGTAATTTTCGAGACAAGTGCAATTTTGTGATTGAAATATTTGTAATTGGAAAATTGATCAGAAGAGAGCTTGAAACATTAAGTCTGAATTTTACCAAGGTGCAGCCAATGGTTTGTTCAGCAACAGCACTGACACAGAGATGAAGATTGAGGATATTAGGAGCTGGTAATGGACAGGGTTGGTGACAGAGAGAACAGGAGACATAAATCAGTTCAGGGCAAAGAGGGATCTCGAGGTTGTGCACAGTTTTGTTCGCAGATGTTTGTGAGGGAGTGGTCTGCCATTCATGGATAATGAATGGAGACTGCAATTGAAACTGAAGGCAATAGTTTCTTTCTCTGACAAATATAGATAACAGAAATTTGAAGTCAAAACTTGTTTCTGGGATTAATGAATAGACAGAGGTAGAGAACACCAACAATAGCGAGAATAGGTCAGTAGCACACCCTCCATCCCATCCAGAATAATTATCAGCACTGCTGATATCCGATATGGTAGAAATCCCCAAGAGGGGGAAATCTTGAAAAGACTCTTGGAAAACCTCCTCTCCATTGTTGCAATGTTCCAGTCCGCTGTTCTCACATTCAGATCTATGCAGCTGTTGATCTCTGTTACTGTTGGAGCTGATGCATCTGTTACTACAGTGGTAGAGCCCTGAATGAAGCCTCTTAGTAATAGGAGAGGGAAACCCTCCAGTGACACAGTTGCATTGCATGGAGATTGACATCAATCACAGTCAGAGCAAACAGTCCCTGCTTTCAATACAGCACATTCAGTTCACAATATAACTGGACTGGACTACATGTTGACATTGCTGGCTATTGATCACATCTCCCATCACAATCGCTGGGTGAAGTCAGTTGTGAGAGAGAATAAAAATATTTTCTTTTTGTAGGCTACATGATTCTGCTCTTTTGTCCGATTACTATGCTGTAA
The DNA here is from genome assembly GCF_020745735.1 of Hemiscyllium ocellatum. Lineage (NCBI taxonomy): Eukaryota > Metazoa > Chordata > Chondrichthyes > Orectolobiformes > Hemiscylliidae > Hemiscyllium > Hemiscyllium ocellatum. The sequence continues at coordinate 1,123,463 of NW_026867722.1, read as the reverse complement.
CCATCTTTCCAAAAATCCTTCCACTCCTCCCTTCCACCCCCAAAACAATCACAATCAGGATGTTGTTACTGTGCTGATCTCCCCTCCACGGGAACAAACGCCAGCGAACAGACTGTCACTGGGAACAGTCGCCATGAACATAGACAGAAAGTGTGGACTTCTCTGACTCTCCCCTCACTGTTCTAATAAGGCAACTTTGGAACTTCCATAGGGAATATACTTCAGTAATTTATTTATATAAATTGACAGACTTCTAAATGCAGTTTTATTTGCTGTAAACCGCATTTTTTTCGCATTTTGGCATCTGTCCAAAACTAAAAGGGATAATTACAATGAACGTATTCATTTAGACATATGAATTAATGAGTCGGTTCGAGTGAACGTGATATTGGCTGGGAGATAACGCGGAATGGGAGCAGTGCCTGTGGAGACTGCATGGGGAGTACAATGATATTCCCCAGTCATCATCCCTCTTTCTGACAGACAGAATTAAATCTAATGCATAACAAGGAAACAGCCAACATTTGGGTGATGCAATGCTGAATGACAATGTGAACTAAAATGATAATATTAAACGTGATAAAGTGAACTATATGTTATATACACACCATTTAATCATTGGGAGTACAGATCGAGTAGGGTCACCGGGCCTGAAACATTCACTTTGAGTTCTCTTCACAGATACTGCCAGACCTGCTGAGCTTGCCCTCTAAGTTCTGATTTTCTTTTTGTTTAAGATTTATCATATTGTTCATATCTGGCAGGATACTTACAATAAAAAGCAGACACTCGTAACAAAATGTGAAGGGCAATGGGGACAATACAGGAGACTAACAGTAGAGATAGTCATTCCAAGCTGGAAGAGAGAATGGGTTGAGTTCCATCCACTTTTGCTGTAAGTAATTCTGTGATATGTAATCAAAACCTTTGGAGACAGGGTAGACAAGTTTGTTCAACATGGTCACAGAGTGCTCCACCATAAATAATCTATTCCTATTATCTCATGAAATTTCAGCTGCCTCTAAAATGTCTTTTCAAACAAAGTGGAGTTCCTGAGATTTACAGGATCATCAGAAAAAATATTATTTTTTCCTTTGAATCTTAAAGAAGGAACAGATTTCGGCCATAACAGAGGTGTCACAGACACACCAACTATTATAGGAACAGGAAAGGACTACATTGTCCATATGTAACCAAATTCAGCATGTAGCCCTGTCAAGAAACATGAAATATAGTGATACGGAAACATGAAATACAAACAGAAAATGATGGTAGAAGCGCAACAGATGAGGATTTATCTGCAGAGAGAAACAGAGTTAACATATTGAATATGATGTGACACTGTTCTGAAAAAGTCATATTGAAATCAAATGTTAATTCTGTGTATCCCTGCTCAGAGGGTGCCAGACCTGCTGGGTTTCCCTCTATCGATTTCTTTTTCTTTCTGAACTGTGACAAATTGACTGATCTGAACGATATAAGTAAAGTTGCTATCTCAGTTGAATCTCGAATATTAGTTTATGGACATTAAATGAGAAATTACAAAGTTCCTATGTTTGACAGAGCTCCAAATATCCATGACGTATTGCATTGTGATACAAAAACATTGTGAGACATTGTTGAAACAAAAACCGAGCTTCCTGCAAAAGGACTGCAGCATCTGTGCAGAGAAATTAGAATTAATGTTTCTAATTCAGTGGCCCTTCCTCAGAACGGATGGTAGCCCTGAAAATGTTGATTAATATACAGCAGAAGCTGAATAACTGTTCATGAAAACTGTAAGTAGCTAACAATAGGGAGTGAGTAATGGAAGGCCACGTGAGAACTAGGCCTGGTGTCTGGGTATGGGGCATTGAGGAGTTCAGTCCCTAAAATTATTGACCATTATTTTGAGTCTGAATGGCTGCAGGGTCCACCCGCGGAAAATGAGGTGTTGTTCTTCCAGCTTGCGTTGAAATGTCCTGGAACACTGCAGCAAGCCTGACACAGAGATACTGGTCAGGGAACAGGATGGGGTATTAAACTGGCAGGCAACTGGAAACACAGGGTCTTTTGCAGAGGTACAGCTTGGATATTCAGTGAAGAGGTCACCCAGTCTACCTTTAGTTTCCCCAATGTAGAGCAGATCACAATGTGAACAGCGAATGTAGTAGACCGGATTGTGGGAAATGTTGGTAGGATGCTGCTTCACCTGGAAGGTATGTTTGGACCTTAGATAATGACGAGGGAGGAGGTAAATGGGAAAGTGTAACAGCTTCGGCAGGGGAAAGTGAAGTGTACCTTTGGTGGGGCCTGGGGGAGGTGGTGTGTGTGTGGGTGGGGGGGGGGGAGGGGTGGGCAGTGAATAACGAGTGGACCAGGGTGTCCTGGAGGAAATGGTCACTTCAGAAGGCGGAAAGGGGAGAGGAGGCAAATATATGTCTGCTGGTGGCATCTCGCTGGAGGTGGGGGAATGCAGACTGATGATCTTCTGCATGTGAATGCTGGTAGGATGGTAGGTAAGGATCAGGCAAATTCTAACGCTGTTGCAGCAGGGAAGAAAGATGTTGGGGGTAGAAGTGCAGGAGGTGGGTCGGAACTGGTTGAGGTTCCTGTCGATAACAGTGCTGGGGAGTTCTCGGTTGAGGAAGAAGGTGGACATATCAGAGGCCACAGTTTTGAAATTGACATCATCAGAAGCAATGTGGTGGAGACGGAGGAACTGAGAGAATGGAATGGAGCCTTTGCAGGAAACAGGGTGTGAGGATGCATACTTCAGGTAGCTGTGGGAGTTGGTTGGTTATTACTGGATATCAGTGACCGGTCTATCCTCAGAAATAGAAACAGAGATATCGAGTAAAGCAAGGGAGGAGTTAGAGGTAGACAGTTGAATGTGAGGGAGAGGTGCAAATTGGAAACAACGAACTTTTCCAATTCTGGACAAGAAAGAGGAGCAGCAGCGATGATAATATCTACATATTGGAGAAAGAGTTATGGATGGGGGCTGGAATAGAGCTGGAAATGGAATGACCTACGTACCCCATGAAGAAACAGGTATAACTTGGACCCACGTATGTATCCATGCACCCCCTCTGTATGGGAGGAGCAGGCTGAAGCAATGGGTCTGCATGGGCAATTCTGTTTGTGGATTTGCAGGAGGAGATAAAAGCGAACTCTGCTATCAGAGGGCCATCAGCTTCGGGATGTTAGGTGGGAGTGAGTGGCGGGATGGGAGGTGTGGGCCAGTGAGTGGGAATCTCTAGATGAAATGTGTTCAGATTTAGTAAATAAAATAACCTGATGTGCCATGGTAGAGTTATGGATCAGCAGGTGACATGTGGAGGTATCTGAGAGCTGGAACTCAGCCTCTGAAATGTAGAGGTGAGTCCACCAGACTGCAGCAGCACCTCCCTTATCAGCACAGGCTGAATAACATAGTCAGGGTTGATTGAAGCATACAGCGTACGGTCTGTACAGAGGGTGATAGGTTGGATAGGGAGAGGGGGAATACAGAGAATTTAAGACAACTAAACTCACATGGAAAGTTCTCAATGAACATATTGAGTTCAAATAAATGCCAGAGGAATGGATCCAGGTGGAGGGAGAGTGTTGGAGCTGGGCGAAGGGTCTATGGGATGGCTAGTGGACTCTTGTCCAAAGAAATGGACACCGAGGAGAAGATGGTGGAAGAGGAGTTCAACATTATGTCGTGCCTGAAATTCATTAAAGTGGGGCACAGAGGGATAAAGCTGAGACCTTTGCTGAGTACAGAACATTCAGCATTAGAGCGTGGAAGGTTAGGAGAGATGGTGAATACACGACAGGAGGTGGGCTTGGGGGAGGGGATGGAGTCAGAGCACAGGGCATGGGTGGTGTGGCAGATTCCAGAGGCTCATAGGCATCTCTAAGTTATTCCATCTTGTGGGCCTCGTATATCTGGTGAGCATGGCAAATGAGCTGGAGAATGAAGTAGAATTGGGGAATGGTGCAGCCTTGAGCCAATTCGATGTGATGCTGTTAGACAGAGAAAATGTTGATCTCAGTGGCAACGACACCACACGATCAGTCCTCAAAAAGAAAATGATTGAAGATAATCTGAATCGTTACCTTATTGTAATGCTCTGATTTCATTGGGGTGACACTCAACCAGCAAGGTTTTATTTTTCTGAGATTTTAGACCAAACTGTGAAAAGTGATGTAACTTAATGTTATTAATAAAACAAATCCATCCATGGTTTTGTAAGGCACTCGCGAGGGCAGAGTTTATTTGTCATTCCCAATAGCTCTGGGTAAGGTGTCATTGTTCATTGAGGAAATTACCAGCACAGAATTTCCTCTGATTCCCATTAACCACAGTTTGCTGAGGGTGAATGATGCTACATGAATCAAATGCTACTTTGATGGCAAGGGAAGTTAGTCTGATCTCACCTCAACTGACATTGGAAAATAAGTTAAAATACTAAAGAGAAAAAGGATAGAACACGGCTTATTGAACAATGTGGTCACTGTCCTCGCAACGTTTCAGGACAAACAGATGCATGGGCTTCAGATTCTGAGGAGAGGTGTTTCCTATTTGGGATGAGATTGCTTGGTTAAGCGCTGTGACAGAGAGACAGAAAAAAAAGTTCCACTCTGTATGGGGGAAAAGCACCCTATTCATGGTGCATTGGACAATGACAGACATAAACTATTAGACAATGGGCATTGATCATCTCAATTTCATCATTCACTGATGACCAATAGCAGCACAGAAGCCAGGAGCTCCCTTCACCCCAGTTGGAAAGCCAAAATGGGTAAGAGATGGCCAGTGGAAGTGGGAGTAACTAGGGAATTGGTGTAACTTACAGTAGGAGTGGCAGAGGAAGGGTGTGAAGAGATATCATCAGTGGAAGAGTATGTGGCAGCAGAAGGGGTCGTGCAAGGGAAGTAGGAGTGTATAAAAAGAGTAGGAAGAATGGCTAATGATGTTTTAGTGACTGGGAAAAGCTTGTTTTTGGAAAAGAGAGGTTGGGTGAAAACCACCAATGTTCAGGAAAATTGAGATCTGTTTCCATTGAAAATTAAAAGTTGATGCACTTCTTTTTCTATCACTTGATTCTTTATCAGATTGTACATTCACTCTGTAGTTTTGTATCTCCATCAAATGCAGGTGACGTGTTCCCCCCACCCCCCAGTGTTGTGTCTCAACATTTTTGATTTTTTTTAACAGTATGTATTTGCTTCCAATCCAAGGTAGACATGAGAATATGATTTGATCTCCTGCAGTTTGTCCAAAACATGGAATTTAATTGAATATTTATCCTCATCACATTAGCTGATTCAAGCAATGAATCAGTGTCCATCCTGCAGATGAAAAATTTCTTCAGTTTTCACTATTGTTACAAAGGACAGTGCCACACAACAGGCTTATGTTCCAGTGCAAGGTGCCAAATCGAAGTTCTCCCTCAATTAAGTACACGCTTTATGAATAAGACATGCTGAGGGACAGAGTGTAAAAGGTAAATTTAACTTTGTGTCGAAAATGGTATTTGCAGCACCCTCATAATAGGTGTTAACTACATCACTCTGTAAATTCCCCAAAATAAGAACAATAAGAGACTGGAATTCTTAATTATTCCTTTGTAAATAACATGTGGAGAACTAGAAGGAAATCAAGGTTTGTTTGTGATATTCATAAATGATGATGGTGAGAATGTGGAAGATGGATGGAAGTGGAATGATAACTAATGTTGGGGATGACACAAAAAATTAGCTGGGTGCTTCACAGTGAGGAGGACAGGGTTAGGCTACAGGACGATATAAACAGATGATTTCTATATCCAGATTTATGGCCGATGAAGTTTAACACTGATAAATGTGAGAGGATGCACATCTGAATTAACAAGACAAGTGAGAACTCAAACTTTGAAGAGCGAGGGCTAAACTTGCTCCTTTTTTCTTTGCAGCAGGCAAGGTTGAGGAGGGAACCTGGTACAGGTGTACAGGAGAATAAAGGGTATGGAGAGGATGAACAGACAACAGCTGTTTCCCTTACTCTAACGGTCAAAAACAAAAGGAAACATACTTAAAGTGAAAGGCAGGGGATTGAGAGGGGATTTCTGGAGTCTGTATTGAACTGAGAGGGTGGCACAGACATAGAATATAAAGTTCCTATGTGTGAAAATAGGCCCTTCGGCCCAAAAGGTCCACACTGACCCTCCAAAGAGTAACCCACCCAAACACATTCCTCCTATATTTACCCCCGACTAATGTACCTAACCTACATGTCTCTGAACACTTTGGGCAATTCAGCACGGCCAATTTACTTATCCTGCACAGCTTTGAATTGTGGGAGGAAATCGGAGTACCTACAGGAAACCCACGCTGATATGGGGAAACGTGCAAAATCCATACAGGCAGTCACCCAAAGCTGGAATCGAACCTGGGTCCCCAGCGCTCTAAGGCAGGCGTGCTAACCACTGAGCCGCATTTCTGCCCCTCATGACATGTGTATGGAATGCATTTCCTAGGCGGGTGATTGATCAGGTAATCTCACAAACTTTAAAAAAAGCCTTTGGATATGCACTTGGTGATGCAGGCTCTCAGTTTCATTCAATGTTTCTATGTGGTGGCAGTCACGAACACTCAGATATATTCCGAAGCAATAGCTAATGGCAGTTCCTAGTTTGTTCCATTTACTTTACTCAGTAAGTGAGCCTCCAGGGAAGTGCTGGTGTTATCTCCCACTTCCAATTTAAATGTTTCGGTTTCCTTGAGTTGGTAATGTAATTTCCGGCGTCGATGATGTCATTTCCTGCCCTTTTTCTCAGAGGATGGTAGATGGAGTCAAAATTGACGTGTTTGTTGATGGAGTTCCGGTTGGAATGCCATGTTTCCAGGAATTCTTATGCTTGTCTCTGTTTGGCCTGTCCTCGGATGGATATGCAGACCTAGTCAAAGTGGCGTACTTCCTCATCAGTAAGTAAGACATTCGTATCGGGATCATGTGTTTTGTAGCTAGTTAATGTTCATATATCCTGGAGACTAGTTTTCTGCTTGTTTTTCTGTTGTAGTGTTTGTTAAAGTTCTTGCAAGGCTTATTGTTCCTGGAGCAGAACCGACAAAGATGTGAATTTATTGCGGTGCTCAAAAGTATGAAAAAAGTAGCAGAGTAGACAAAGAATACTCTGTTAGTAGGCATTATAGCATCAAGGAATTCTAATTTCAAGGTTGTCAGTAAAAGAGCTAGAAGTGAAATAAGGAAAAACGTCTTTATTTAGAGAGTTGTTACGAATTGGAATTGACCGGCTGGGAAAGTTGTGGATGAAGATTCAAAAGAGAACTGGATATATATTTGGAAATTATGAATTTAACGGGAAACAGAGGGAGGGCTGGCAAGTGGGAGGTGCTTGGGAGATATTTTTGGAACTGATGCATACATATTGGCCAATGGCTTCCTCCTGTACTTTAAAGTTTTGTACTCTATCATGTGTCAGCTGTGAATAAAAGTCAGTATCCAATTATTTCACTGTGTAAATGCTTGCAAATATCTGATTATTTGGTGCAGCATAAGCATTTAAAATGCAAGTATTGCAAGGTCAGCTTCATTATGAAGTCTAATTATTACTCAGATCATGAATATTTTACATGTTGTATTCCCATGACTAAAGCAAATATATCATTGCTTTGTCACAAAACTCTTTGGAAAGCTCTGACTTTTTACTGACACAATATTATGTTCGTTGCTTTTTTTTTGCACTCTCCATGTTTCGTATTAAACATCATTCATTCTAAAAATTGGAAGTTTTCAAATTATTACTCACTAAAATTTGATAACACAAATAATTTATTTAGTTTAATGTTCACAGTCCATGTTGGATTATTGCAATTTTTAAATTGCTGGCAAATAGCTGAAGATTGTTCATTTCAATGAGAAATTAAACTGAGTGTTTATATATAAATGTATAAGAACGCTAATTCTATTTGTATGTTCAGTCGTTTGCTCACTCTGAACATGTAATCCTTCAGAAGCCAACTACTTTAAAAATATTGGAGTGGCAAAACATTGCTTTGAATCCTGACATTGAATATCTAATTTTGATCACCACAAGAGTTATGTTCTTTCTTCGATAAAATAAAATGTACATACTTTATTTCTGTCTTAGAAAATCTTGACAGGAGTTTACATTTTAGTGCCATAAATATAGAATGAACAGAATTGATTGAAGTGATTATAGTTCAGTTGAATGATTATCGTACACATCTTATTTTTGCCCAATTCATGGAATATAGCAAACATCCGACTATTGTTCGGCTCAGTAAACTCACCACCTTGCAATGAGCTACGCTGAAAATTGCTTCCAATAGATCTGAAATCATTTACATTGTTATTGGACCTCACAGCTGCCTGAGATACACAGAGACTCAGTTGTATTTTCCAAAATCTGTACATTGAGTTTCCAACCTGGTTCGGGGCAGTCAGTCAAACATTACTTCAAAACAAATAATTTGGAATCCACCTTGGGCAGGGGGAGAACCCGCCAACAGACTATCATTGGTCACAATATAGGTAGAAACGTTGTCCAGGTTAAATACTAATGGATGACCAGCAATCAAGTTTTAAAATTCATCTTCAGCCAGAGCCTGGCCCAGAGAGCAGACGTGTTGACATGGAGAGCCAGAATCACACCATACAAGTTACCTATGGTGATGAAATCTGACCTGCCTCCAAGATTCCATACACCTGCAACCCGGGTGAAGACGTTAATAAGTTGACAAACTATTGCAGTATCTTGTGCCTCACAAAGAAACCTCTAAATCCATATCCAATAAATGGCACCTTCACATTCTCCAGTATCAAAATAAATGTGTACATCTCTGTGAATGGTCAGAGAGTACTACACAGATCACATAGTAGAATGTATGTGAAGTAACCAGTAGCAAACAGCAATCCAAAAATCACATTAATAACTGAACTTGACGGATTCTGTCTGGTTTAAGTAACCACACATATATCAGGTGACTGTAACAATGCACACCATAACTGGAGGTGTGGCCTTACACCCCTCCAAAGCTTCCTGATCTCACACACATCACTCCCTCACAAATTCAACAAATGATGACAATCCACAAGCTGGGTGAAACTGGAAACACAGAACAGTGCAGAACAGTGCAGAACTGTGCAGGCCCTTCGGTCTTTGATGTTCTGTCGGCCTTTGAGCCTACTCTAAGATCAAACTAACCTACCTACCTTTCATTATACTATCATTCATGTGCGTATCCAATTATATATCCCTAATATAGTTGACATTACTACAACTGTTGGCTGTTGATTGTACACACCCACCCCTCTGTGAAAGAACCTACCACTGACATCACCCCTAAACCTTCCTTCAATTACCTTAAAATCATACCCCGTCGAGAGTCATTTCAACCCTAGCAGAAATAAATGGCTATCCACTCTATCGATGTCTCTCATCATCTTGAACACCCCTGTCAAGTCACTTTCCATTCTTCTTCGTTCCAATGAGGAAAACACCCTACCTCCCTCAAATTTTCTTTGTAAGACACGCCCTCCAGTCCTGGCAGCATCTTGATAAATCTCCTCAGCACCCTCACCAAAGTTTCCACATCTTTCCTATAACGAGGCAACCAGAACTGATCACAATATTCTAAGTTGGTCTCACCAGGGCTCCATAGAGTAGCAGCATAACCTCACAGCTGTTAAACTCACTCCCTCGGCTAATGAACACATCAAGCACATCCTTAACAACCTTATTAACTTGGGTAGCAACTTTGTGGGAGCTACATCATGGACCATTAGATTCCCCTGTTCCTCCACAATGGAAGAATCCTGCCTTTAAACCTGTATTCTGCGTTCAAATTCGATTTTCCAAAATGAATCTTATCCCACTTTCCATATTGAACACCAGCTGCCACTTCGCAGCTGGGTACTGCATCCTGTCAATGTTCCTGTTGCAAACTACAACAGCCGTCCACTCCATCCACAGTTCCACCAACCTGTGTTACATCATCAAACTTACGAACCTACCCTTCCACTTCGTCATCCTCGTCATTTATCAAAATCACAAACAGCAGAGGTCCCAGAACTGATCCTTACGGATCACACTGAATACATTCCATTTACCACCACCCTCTGCATTCTATGTGTTAGCCAATTCTGTATCCAGACAGATAGGTCTCCCTCTATACCATGCCTCCTTACATTCTGAATGAAACTACCACGAGGAAGTTTATCAAACATCTTGTTAAAATCCATGCACTCCGCATTCACTGCTCTACTTTCTTCAGTGTGTTTAATACCATCCTCAAATAATCCAATAAGGGTTGTGAGGTATGGCCTGCCTCTCATAAATCCATGCTGACTATTTCTAATCAAACCTTGTTTTCCCAGAATCCTCTCCAATAGTTTGCCCAATACTGATGTAAGACTGACTGGTCTGTCATTCTCAGGAAAATCCCTGTTTCTTTGCCTGAACAAGGGATTACATTTGCCATCCTCCAATCAACTGACACGACTCCAATGGCGAGTGAAGGCACAAAGACCATCGACAAAGGCACAGAAATCTCTTCCCTCTCTTCCTGTAGTAACCTAGAGTGTTTCCCGTCCGGCCGAGGGATTTATCTATCCTTATGTTTGTACTTCAAACAGTCTGTATTTCACCTCAACTTTTTACTCCCTGACCAACAAAATAATTGAATGCTTTCCATTTCAGGGCTCTGTATAGTGCTGCCTTCCTGAGCAAGTATGGTTCCCAATATCCTGTGTATTATGGAATAGAAAACGTGGGAAGCTTTGACTCTGCTGCTCCTCAGATGCAGCCTGACTGCCTGTGCTTTTCCAGTGCCACATTTTTCGACCCTGATCACCAGTCCTCACTTTCTCCATCACTGAGGGCTGTCCCCTCTGCGCACTGAGCAGGGAACTAATCAGCAGAAACTCGTTCTATCTGGAGCTGACTGTTCAGTTCTGGAAAGTTGCATTTGATGAACACATTTACTAAAAACGAATTTCAAATTCAACAAATATTCATTCAGTCCCAGAGTTACAGTTTTGGTTCATGAATTGGACAGGTTGATAACGAACAGTGAATGACTGAAGAACTCCGAGGTACAGATATTCCAGGTGATATATTCCAAGTTGGATGTGCTTTACCTTGCTCCTGGTAATATTATCAGACAGACAGATATGATAAGGAAACGATGGACGTGTGGAAGTGTGACAGTTTTGCCATTACAGGGATGTGTTTGAGGGAGGTCGGGGCTAACAACTCAATATTCTGTGGTACCAGAACAAGATTCAGGACAGAAGAGAGGGTAAAAGGACGTGGTGTTGCCTTATTAATTATGGAGTTAGTTACTGGCTTAAGAAGGGGCGATATCTTGAAAGGATCTTCGAAAGAGGTTGGTGGTTAGAGATCAGGATCAAACATATGACAGAAACACTGCTAGGGATATATTATAGACACCCAGATAAAGGAAAGTACGGGAGCAGGTATATAACCAAGTTATTGAGGTGTGTAAAACAATAATAGGATAGTTATATTCAAGCATTTCAATTCCAAACATTCATTCGGTCAGTGATAATTTTTTAAGACGGGCAGGAGTTTTGAAATTCATTCCAGAGAGCTTCTTATATCAACACAGAGCAGATAGAACAATGGGCAGTGCAACGCTGGGCCGCACTGTGGGGAACGAAGACAGTCAACTGTTCCAGGCAGAAGTGGGAGAACATTATCGGACCAGTGACCGTGATATCGCACATTTTGACTTTGCAAAGGAAAAGACCCCAAAAATGTTAGAAAAATAAGAGCTTTTTGCATTGCGGAGACAGATTTTATGGAAACAAATAACAGTGTCTGGCCAAAGTGCAGTTGCTTCTGGGTGAAACTGGAGCAGAGCAAGGTGGGGCGGGGGTTGGGGGAATCATTTGATTAAAATTGCATTGATGACAGTGTCGGCCCAGCATGTTACACCGAAGATAAAATTTAGGAACACAAACCCAGTGAACCTCAGATGTCAACACAAATTCTGAACAGGATGTAAAGGGAAAGAGAAGCTTAAATCTGGTACCAAGTGAGCAGGTCAATGAAGGTCCTACAAGAATATAGCAAGTGGAGGGCTAAACTTAAACAATCAGTGAAAGAGCAGAAGGAGGGGTGATAAAACATTAACGGGTAAGATTAGCAAGAATCCACAGTCATTTTGTTTTGGTTTGTTAAGGGGAAGAGGATAACGTGGGAAAGAATGGGAGTATTAGAGACTAAGGGCACAGCCTGTTCACAGAGTCAGAGAATATGTTAAACAGACCCTACAAAAGAGTCTTCAGTTTGGAGAAGCAGTTCTTGGATTCAGGGAGAGTGACCGTTTGACCCTTGAGCAAATTGACACAGGAGCTGAGGAAGAATTGGAATTTTATGCAAGATGGAGTGGGTAAATCACCAGATTAAAGACCACCAAGTCTCACATCAGTGAGAGGGAAACAATTGTAGAAAATTCGGAGGACTGTTGAGGCTGGATCATTAAATATCTTCAAGGCTGAGACAGACAGATTTTTATACAAGCGTTGCGGGGAAATCACAGGAAAGTGGAATGGGGGATTAACAAAATAAATGTAACCTAATCGAAGGAAAAGCAGACTCAGTGAGAGGATAGATATATTGTTGCCCCTACGTCTAATGGTGTTCTTTTCCAATAACCCTGTATTCACAAAAACATCAACCTCTCTCACTATGGAGTGAGACACAGTTTGGAATGCAATCGAGGGATTCAAGGACTTCATAAACGCAATACAAATAGACAGAAAGTACGAGAGGACTGCAATAATATGAATTGTCTGTTAGGGTTAGGATTGCATCGACACAATCACCACTACTAGAAGAACGACCTCAGCAAGACATCCTCCAAGGCCAAAAGCAGACCTGCACTGGGGAGCAGGTAGACTGGGACCAGGTGTCAAGGAGTGCTGAAGGCCTAAACACTACATCACTGTGGTGTCTACTTCCTTCCCTGACCAAGATTAAATGTGGAGGGGTAGGGAGACATGCCGTTGTAGCAGAGTAAGCAGGAAGGCTTTGACATGAGAGGCTTCGGACAGCTCAGCTCAGCAAAATGTACAGGGAAACTCAAATAAAGTCCTTTTAAATTTATTGTTACAGCAGTCCAGATGGCATTTAGGACAGTTGCACGCTCCATCTAGTGAGATGTGGTAGCTCAGGGAGAATTCCACCGTCCCTGATGGCTACACGTGTGGGCACTGTCCCAGCTTCAGCTCCTGGGAGACCGTGTTAGGGAGCGACGCTGGGCGGCAAGGTGGATCATGGGTTAGCACAGCTACCTCAGAGCACCAGTGACCAGTGACCAGGGTTCAAATCCTGCCTCGGGCAACTGTCTGTGTGGAGTTTGCACATTCTCCCCGTGTCTGCATTGGTTTCTGGGTGCTGCGGTTTCCTCCCACAGTCCGAAGATGTGTAGGTTAGGTGAATTGGTCATGCTTATTTACCCATAGTGTTGCGTGTAGGGGAGTGGGTCTGGGTGGGCTGCTCTTCGGTGGGTCGGTGCAGACTTGTTAGACCGAAGGGTCTGTTTACACTCTGTAGGTAATCTAATCTAGGATGCATTGAGTGTCATCCGAGATACTGACAAATTCATAGGCACGCCCCTATTTATGTTTCTTTAATGACTGTAATATTCCAGTCCAACGTTCATCGTCCTGAGTTCATTAGCCTTACCTGTCAGTCCTGTTGTATTTAAATAAACACAATTTAATCCAACAGGCGTTCCTTGCTTCCTGTCATGTTCCAGTCAGAGAGTAGATGGGCGACCACCATGAATGGCAAAGGGAGTAGGCAGGGATTGCAGGAATGCCTTGTGGTTATTACCCTTGGAAACTAGTACACCATTTTGGATTTTTGGGGGCGATATCCGTTCAGGGGAAAACAGCAGTTGCCAGGTTGATGGTAGGACCACTGGCTCTTGGGCACAGCGGGAAATGGTAAAGGTAAACAGGGCGTTAAAGTTAAGAGGGTCGATTGTTAATGGGACAGATCAGAGATTCTGTGGTTGCAAACGGGAATCCAAGGTGGTGCGTTACCTCCTAGGTGCTAGGGTCCAGGATGTCTCCAAGTGGCTGCAGAACATTCTCAAGGGGGAGGGTGAGCAGAAGAAATCATTATGCACGTTGGCACAAATGATATCCGTAGAAATAGGGATGAGGTCCTGCAGTGTAATTACAGAGAGCTAGGAGAGTCATTCTTTAAAAATACCTTGACAGTGATAATCTCCTGAGAGGGAGATTAACGTCAGAGACTTGCACTGGAGGGGATTCCAATATCTTGGCGGCCAGTTTTTCTCGGGTTACAAGGGAGGGTTTAAACTAGATTGGCAAGTGGTCATATCCTCAAGAGCAGGGAAGCAAGTGGAAGGAGATACAGTAATCAGAAATAGTAAGGTTAGGCTGGAAAACGGCAGAGAGAAAGTAATGCATTTTGGATTAAGTTGCATCTGTTTCAATGCACGAGGGCTGACAGGTAAGGCCGATGAACTTCGGGTGTGGATAACTAGATGGGACTGGGATATTGTAGCCATGACAGAAATATGGCTAAGTGATGGAAAGGACTGACAGCTTAATGTGCTAGGGAACAGGTGCTTTAGGTGAGAACAGAGAAGGTGGAAGGAGGGGACGGGGAGTTACATTTCTGATTAAGAGGAGAACCACATCAGTAATCAGAGATAAAATAACTGATGGATCACCCAATGAGGCTTTGTGGGTGGAGTTAAGAAATAGGAATGGAATGGTGAGGTGTTGGGGTTGTATTATAGGCCCCCAAAGAGTCAACAGGAATGGGAGTAACAAATATGCAGGGAGAGAGGGGAGACCTGCAGGAGCAATAGGGTTATCATACTAGGGGATTTTAATTTTTCTAATACAGACTTGAACGGTCAGAGCATTAAGGGATTTGATGAGATAGAATCAGTTAAATGCATCAGGAAAGTTTCCTCAAGAAGTATATAGAGTGTCCTACTCGGGAAGGGGTAAAACTCGAACTTTTCTTAGGAAATAGGGCTGGACAAGTGACTGAATTAATAGTGGAGGAGCACTTTGGGACCAGTAACCATAGTTCTATTAGTTTTCATATAGTTATGGAGAGGGACAAAATTGGTCCTCAGGTTCATGTTCGAACTTCGGGCGTGGCTCAGGTACAGGCAGCTGGGATCAAGGGAATCCCTGGAGATATATAAGAGATACAGGAGTTCACTGAAGAAAGAAATCAGTCGGGTGAAAAGGGGGCAAGAAAGAGCCTTGGCTGAGAAGATTAGGATGAATCCAAAAAGGTACTTAAATATATTAAAAGAAAAAGCAATAACTGGAGAGAAAATAGGACCCATCTAAGACCAATGTGGACAAGTATGTGTGGAACTATAAGAGATGGGTGAAATCCTCAACGAATATTTCTACTCTATGTTTACCGTGGAGAAAGAAATGATGACTTCAGAACTTGAGGAAGTTAGTCGTGATATCTTAGGGACAATCCATGTCATAGTAGAATAGATTTGGACATACTAGAATGTTTGAAAGTGGATAAATCTCATGGTCCTTTCCCGATATATCCAAGAA
Organism: Hemiscyllium ocellatum; assembly: GCF_020745735.1. Lineage (NCBI taxonomy): Eukaryota > Metazoa > Chordata > Chondrichthyes > Orectolobiformes > Hemiscylliidae > Hemiscyllium > Hemiscyllium ocellatum. The sequence goes on along the minus strand of NW_026867722.1, from coordinate 1,107,868 downwards.
CACCTCAAGTGGCTCCAGAAGAATTTTCGGCGACCCTGGACTATAATGTTGATCATTACTGACCACAGTGGATGTCCCGGAAGACTGGAGGGTAGCAAATGCCATGCCCTTATTCAAGGAAAACTGCACAAAAAAAGTCTTGGAACTACAGATCAGAAGGTTTAACATCCGTGGTAGGTAAATTACTTGAGAAGGTTCTGAGGGATAAGATGTTAATGCAATTAGAAAGACAGGCTTTGATTAGGAATAGTAAGTGTGGCTTTGTGCGAGAACGTTTGTGCTTGACAATTTTCTTAATGTAATTGGATGAAGTGACCAGGAAGATTGACTTGGGTAGGGCAGTAGACGTCGAAACATGTGATGTTGGAAAAGCACAGCAGGTCAGGCAGCATTCGAAGGGCAAGAGAATCTATGTTTCGGACATAAGCCCTTTATCAGGAAAGTCCAATACGTCGATTGTCCCGTAGCTGTGATGCTGCCTGACCCACCGTGTTTTTCCAGTGCCACACTTTTCGACACTAATCTCCAGGATCTGCAGAGCTCACTTTCTCCAAGATTTAGTCAATATAGATTTCAATTACCCCAGAAGAGAATGAGGCCTTTCAACCCCTGGAGCCTGATATATAATTACAGGAGGAGGCCAATAAACCCCTCGGGCCTATAAAACTGTAACCAGTTCATGCAGCACCAGTATCCAGTTACACAGCAACAGAATCAGTCTATTCAGTTACTTGAAATCAGTAACACAGGAAATAGAAGAGGCTACAAAGTGACTGGACTATGGAGTATACTGGAATAAAACCAGGCTACATAGTCCATCAGACCTTCCCTTCCATTCAATAAGTCAGGGCTGATCTTCACTCGGCCACAATTTCTCTTTTATGCCCAATTCTTTGTCGCCCTCTACTCTCTGACGGGTCAAAGTCCACTGACACCCACTCACACCCCCCAAACATTTCAGTGATTTGGCCTCCCCAACTGTCTGATCCAAACCGTCACTACCCCCTGAGAGAAGGAAACACTCCCCACACATATACCTTGGCCTATTGAAATGGATAGAAGATCTGAACACAGCGTAAAGTGACTGGCCCTGATATCATGGCAGTATTTGATTGAGCGAGATGTCAAGGAGACTGAACAAAATTTAACTTGATGGGAATCGGTTGTAAACTCCCCACTGCTTGAATCATTCAGAACACAATGGGGCTGGTGGACATCAATCCTCCCAGTCCCTGGATATCCCTGTGCACAATCCTCAGGGTAGCCTCTTCGGCATAAACATCTTCAGCTGCGTCATCAATGTCTTTCCCTCTGTCATACGATCAGAGGTGGGGATGTTCTGTGAAGATTATACAATGTTCAGAACAATGAGTCACCTCCTAAGTACTCAGGTATCAAATCTGGACAACATTCAAGCTTGTGCTGCTAATGTAAAGGTAACATTGATCAAAAGCACTGCTGGGCACTAAACATTTCCATGGTTAAAAGAAAGAGGAACTCCTTCAGCAACTCTAGCTGGTTTCACAGTAATATAAGAAAGCCATTCCACCCATCTGATCTGTTGGATAACAAGAGGCGCAATGCGTTCACTCACTCCTGCCTATTACACAAGAAGACAATTTAAAAAAAACAGTAGATGTTGGAATCCAAAATACACACGCAGGAAGCTGGAAGAACAAAATAAGCAAGGCAGCATCAAGACGTTGAGAAGTGAACGCCTTGGATATAACCATTCGTCAGGACTGTGGATGGGAGTAAGTGAGTCTACAGATAAAGTGGCGGGTGAGGGAGGAGGAGGCAGAGTGACGAGTTGGGGGATAAGTGAACACAGATCAAGGGTATCAGCGGGTTGGTGATGGGATGGCTGAGTCCAGTTGCTAGGTAGCTGGACAAAAGCTTGCTCAGAGGAATGGAAGGGAGGGGAGGTTCTGGGAAGGGAGTCGGGGAATTGGAAGGGAGTTATTTGCAATTGGAGAATTCAATGTTGAGTCCCCGGGATGTAGGCTACACAGGAGACAGATGAGGTCTTGTTCTTCCAAATCATGGTTTGGTTCATTGTGGCAATGGACGAGGCCAAGGATGGCCATATTGGAAAGGGACTGGGAAAGAGAATTGAAATAGGAGTAATTTAGCAAGGATGACTGCTACATTTTAAAACAGACAACAACTTTATTCATAAAATTACACAATGAAACACAAAGAACAGAATAAAGAATCACGACAGAATTCAACCTATTCAACTAGACTTAATTATGCTGTTCCGAGCATACACAACTGTCCCAATAATCAAACTCCCAATTGAAACGAGTACAAACGGAACATATACTTCCAGGTTGAAATTGAAGGTCAGAAAAGAGAGAGTTTCCACACAGCTCCCAGATGAACTTCCCAGTTCAAAACTCAACTTCCCAGCTCAATTCAGCTCAGCTAGTTCAGCTAAAATAACTCACCACTCTCCGTTTATTATACTGGTCACTTATAAAGCATGATCACTTTGGCTTGAAGTCTCATCTGTTTCCGTATAAACAATAGGCCTCTAAAAATCCTTTTCATCTCTGTACCAAACCAGACTGATAGGAGCTTGGCCCCGTTTTATTGTCCCTGCGAAAGAAACCAAGGATAGAGTCTCGTTGAGCCAAGGAACAGCTTTTTGACAAATAAGGGACTTGCTTTGTGACATGTCTCCACCCACTAAAAAGAACCATCAATGCTCAAAGACGGCTGCATTTTTAACCCTTCAAACCCAGTCAGTAGTCTCAAAACAGACAGATACACTATGCTAACTGTAAACATTCAAACATGCATCAAACCTTTCAAATTCAGGCCGCGGTACACCCACCACCGAACACCTCTGTATCTCATTCGAGTCTCAATAACTCATCAGCTTTCACGGTTTCGCGACCTTCCACATGCACAATTGTCAGATTGAATGACCGCACCAAGAAGCTCCATCTAAACAATCTTGCATTTTTGTCCTTAGTTTTTCCCACAAATGTGTTGTGATCAGTGTAGACAATTGTCTCAGATGCATTGCTGGCAATATAAACACAGTTATGGTGTAATGCCAACACTAACTTTAAAGTCTTTTTCTCCACCGTTGAACATTTCTGTTGATGAACGTTCGACTTCGCAGAAAAATACCTGATGGGTCTTTCTATTCCCCCATCATCCTCCTGCAGGAACACCGGACCAATACCCACATCACTGGCAACGATAGCCACCTTGAAAGGCTTCGTGTAATCTAGTGTAGCTCATTCTGGGAGCAGTGTTAACACAGTCTTTAGGCTGTAAAATGCCTTTTGAAAGTCCTCTGTCCACTGAGAGTTCTTGCCCTTGACAATTTGCTGAGTGGAGCTGCTGCACTGCTTAAAGTTTGGCACAAACTTTCGGTAAAATCTAGTCAATCCCATGAACCGTAGTACTGCATATTTCTTTTTGTCGACGGTGTGAAACATTCCCCAACTACTTTCGTTTTCATATCTCATGGGGCCATTTGTCCATGTCCAATAAGGTGACCCAGGGACGTGACTTGGGCTTTCTCAAATTCACTTTTAGCTAAGTTTACCACCAAGCCTGCCTTCTGAAGTTGATCGCACAAGTCCGATAAAAGCTGTAAATGTTCCTTCCATGAGTGACTAAAAACCAGCTGGTCATCAACGTAGACCACACAGTTGGGTAATCAGGCAATGACCTTATTATCAGTCTCTGAAATGTGGCTGGGTCGCTTTTCATACAAAATGCCACAATTTGAACTGATATAGTCCATTTGGTGTTGTAATAGCCGAAATTGCCTTTGCTTTCTCTGACAGAGTTCCGTGCCAGTAGCCTCTGAGAAAATCCAACTTAGAAATGTAAGTAGCTTCTCGCACTTTTTTGACACAGTTCTCCAAACATGGAATTGGATATGCATCAGTCTTTGTAACGGCATTGACTTTGTGATAGTCCACACACGACCGTTGGGTACCATCTGGCTTTGGTACCATGACTATATGTGAACTCCAGTCACTGTAACTCACTTCGATTATGACGTATTGGAGTGTGCGCTCTATCTCCTTCTGAACCTGTGCCAATTTTGGAGAGTCATGCCCATAAGGATGTTGCTTAATCAGAACAGCATCTCCTGTGTCTACATCATGTACAATTATGTGCATACTTCCGGGTTTATTGCCACATATCTCTCCACAAGATAGCAAAAACTCTTTCAGGTCACTTTTCTTTTCTTGTGTAAGGTAACTCAATAATTTATCCCAATTTTTGACAACTTCCTCATTCTCCAATTTGATTTGAGGAATGTCCAATTCAGAATCCTCTGAACTTGGTTCTTCCTTCTGTGCTGTAATCATTAACACCTTCTCCTCTTGCTTTCCTTCCCTATCAAAATACCTTTTGAGAATATTCACATGACACACTCCGTGAGATCTCATCCTGTCTGGAGTCCGTATCAAATAGTTCACCTCATTCAATTTCTTTCCAATTTGATAAGGTACGCCAAAACTTGCTTTTCAAGGTTCAACTGTTACTGGAAGTAACACCAATACTTTACTCCCAATTGCAAAATTGCCAATTTAAGATTTCTGATCGACTCCATGTTTCTTTGTATGCTGCAATACTTTTGAATGCTGTCTACCCAACTCTCCAGCTCTATTTAATCGTTCCCTAAAATTTGACACATCATCCAAATGGATGGTCTCTGAATTCTGACTTATTAACATTTCCTTAACCAATGTTAATGGTCCTTTTACTTTATGCCCACAAATTAATTTAAATAGACTGAATTTGGTCGATTCATTCTGTGCATCTGTGATCACAAATAGTTCAAAAGAAATTTCCTTATCGCAATCATCTGGTTAATCCTGACCATAAAACCTCAACATGGTCTTCAGTGTTTGATGCCATCTCTCTCATGCTCCCTGTGATTCCAAATAGTACGCAGTAAATTTGAATTGCTTTATTCCCAAGTTATCCATCATCTCCTTGAATAGTTCGGATGTGAGGTTTGATCTGTCTGCATCTCTATTGGTAGTCCGTACCTAGTAAAAAAATAAGCATTTTTCTACAACTCTTTTAGCTGTGATGCTGCATAATGGGTCTGCCCCTGGAAATCTAGTCGACACATTCATTATTGTTAATAAATACTTATTTCCACTTTTTGTTTGAGGTAGGGGCCTACACAATCTAGCAAGACTCTTGCGAAAGGTTCCTCAATGTTGGAATAGGTATTAAAGTTGCAGGTTTTATTACTGTCTGTGTGACATGTTTGAGACATCTGGCAAAATTCAACTACATCTTTGTGTAGTCCAGGCCAGTGAAAGTATCTTTGTATTCCAGCCTGTAATGTCCTAACCCCGAAATGATCACCAAGTGGTAGCTCATGTGCCACTCGCAACGCCTCCTTTCTATACCCAACAGGAAAAACAATTTGAAGAATTTCTGTCCACGCCTGATCTGCTTCAATGTACGCTGATCTCCATATCCACATTAAGACATCATTTGTTAAGTAATAACACACAGGAATGCATTCATTCTCTTTCTTGCTAAATGTTTTTTGATATCACTTTTGTAACTCCTCATCTTTCTGCTGTAATTCAATCACCTTAGCAGAGCTAAAATACTTTCATATTTTCATACTTGCTCCTTCTGTTCCACTTATCTGGTCAAAAAGAAACTTTCGGATAACTCTATGTCAGCTTCCTTATCTCTGCCTTTATCCTGCTTCAACCTGTGCATTTGTGATCTTCTGATGACGTAATCAGGGAAAATTCCTGGATAAACATTCTCCAGGTCTTCAGTTGCCTGCATCTCCACTCGCTTTTCAACTAGAGTAGGCAGCACATCTACCAGTGAATCAGCTATATTATTTGCAAGGACAATTTTTATTCCTGGAGCTGAGAGATAGGGGTCCAGTACTCCTACCACACATTCTCTGCTCTTCTCTGGACTCCATCGCCTCACTTTACATAACTGAGCACTTTTTGCCTCACTATGAATTCCTGTTCCCAGCACATTTTCTGGCAATAGTCTCTCAAGAGTTCATAAAGCCTCACCCCTCAGCATTACAGACTGAAAATATCCTGTGTCAATTAATATTGGAACCTCCTTACCAATTACTCCTGGCCTATGTGAATAAACTTTACCCTTCCATGTAGATTTTTTTACGCAGATTTAGCATGTCCACTGATCATCTTGTACACTCTGAGGCAGTTGCCTAACTCCCCCTATGCTTTTTGTTACTAATTCAACGAAACTTCCAGGCTTGTCTTGTTATCCTACAGCTGGTTTTCTCCCAGCTCACCAACACTGTGAATTTGTGTGGCCCACATTATTACAATGAAAGCACCATAGTATTTAAACTTCTTTGTCCCGCTCAAGGGTTTTTTTAATTACCGTGGTAAATTATCCTAACATTCTACACTGTGATCTACCTTTCCCTTTGCACGTGAGGATATCTCTTTGCTCCAATTTCTGTCCCTCAGAGACCAGAACTGGTTCTGGAAAGCAAATCAAGTTTATGGACCAGTTCATAATCATCAGCCATTTCAGCAGCTAACCTTGCTGTTTGCACTCTCTGCTATTCCACCTGAGTTTGCACTACTTCAGGTAGTGAATGTTTGAATTCCTCCAAATACTAACCTCTCTAGGGGCATTATAGTTTTGCCTGAATTTTAAAGCTCTTATCCAACTATCGAAATTAGTCTATTCCTACAAACTCAGTGTAGGTTTGACCAGGATCCTTATTAGATTCCTGAAAGGTTGCCTATGTTGACTTAATGTTTTTTTTAATCTCTTCAGACTCCCCAGATTCCTCCTTTGATAGGGATGTGAATACCTCACCAGTCCTACCTACAAGTTTCGTTTGGATCAACAAAACCCGCATTGCCTCTGGACACTGCATTTGTTGAGCCAACTTTTCAAATGAGACGAAAAGGTCATCACATTCTTCTCATCAAGTTGAGGCAATGCTTGAACATGAGCAAACCAATTCTCACTAGGCTTCTGACTACCAGGGGTTGCTCATCCACACTCTCTTCCTTACTAAGCCCATCCTCAGTCGTTATCTCCAGTGTTTAACACTGACTTCCCTTTTTAAGTGTCTGTTTTTGCAATTCACAAGCTCTCTCTTTCTCTCTCCCCTGCTGCTTTCACTTTTGCCATTCTTTCTTTTTACTCTCTGTTCTGCTGATCTCTCTTTTCCCACTTCTTCTGCATTTTATTGGAAGTCAAATGTTTCATTTATGCTGCCCTTTCCTTACGTCTCGCCACTAACTCAAGATGTTTCATTTGCAACTGAATTCTTCCCATCTCTATAGATTCTGATGGTTTCTCCAGCAAGTTTAATTGACGAGCTACTGCTGTAATTACCTCTCCTTTCCTCACAGAAGCAGTCAGTTCCAATTGCAAATTGATCTTATTCACTTTTCGTAAAATATCCAAAGTCACTGCATGCACACCGAAGAAACGTTTGGCGACTGAAATTGCCATTACTATTCGAAGCTTTGTCACCAGTCAAATGAATACCCGAACTAAACACACTAGCACCTCCCACTCGCTGTTGAAAATCTAGCAATGAGCCCCCAGTCTATTATGAGGCTAGACCACTCAAAACATTCTTAAGCAAGCAGCCCAGAGCATAACTTTGCAGTTTGTTTTGGTAATTATCCAATGAAAATTACCCGGAGTAATTTAGCTAGGGTGACGACTAGATTTTAAATCAGAGAAAAACGTTATTCACAAAATTACACAATGAAACACAAAGAACAGAATAATGATCCACTACAGAATTCAACTGATCCAGCTAGATCTAATTATGCTATTCCAAAGACACACAATAGTCCCAATAATCAAACTCACATGAAATAACGTCATAATGGAACGCATGCTTCCAGGTTGAAGCTAAATGGCAGAAAAGAGAGAGAGTTTCCACACAGCTCTTAGTTGAAATTCCCAGTTCAAGACTCAACTGAAAACTGCTCAGCTCAGCTCAACTCAGCTAGCTCAGCTAAAAGAGCTGACAACTCCCCGTTCATTACACAGGTCACTTTGAAATCATGACCACTTTGGCCTGTAGTTTCATCTGTTTACATATAAATAAAAGACCTTTGAAAATCCCTTTCATGTCTTTACAAATCCAGACTGATCGTAGCCTGGCCCCGTTTTATTGCTGCTCTGAAAGGACAGAGTCTACTTGAGCCAATGAACAGCTTTTCGCAAAAAAGAAGGATTGGTTTGTGACAGAGAAGACAGGCTAGTGTTCTGTATGGAGGTCAGAAGCTGGTGGGAATGGCTAATACTGTCAGAGTGTGGCTAATGACAGATTTGTGAACAACATGACGTTCAATGCAGGGTCAAACACCAACTGTACATCCAGACGGTGAGAGTTCATTCAGAACCTGGAGCTCGCTCTCTCAACCAACATGGGGGCTCCATAGAGCTCTGTAAACTATCATAGAGTCATAGAATCCTATAGCACAGAGACAGGTCCATTACCATAAACTGGTTCATGCTGATCAAAATATCCATCCATGCGAACCCCATTTCCCTGCGCTTGGTCCATATCCTTCTAAACTTTCTCTCTCTATATATTTGTCCAAATGTGAAGACACATATCATGGAAAACATGTTATATCTAATGCTATACGTGTTTTGTTTTGAAAATAATGAGTGTTGATTCATAACACTCCAGTGTTAATGCAATCACGTTTTTATTCTTTTTGTAGCGTTACAGATTAAACACTTATTTCCTTCACACTCTTCTCATGGTACCATCACCGCAGGGAATTGTCTGGTGAAAGTCCATTACACCGTCTCTCTGTAGCAAGGAGATCATTGATTATAAATGAAAGAAAATACTGTCTCAAGTACACTCCACAACTGCAGGACGGTGTCTTCACTCATATACTTTAATCATTTTGTAATGAATGATACTACTCATTATTGTGTTGATTTCTTGCTGAGTCATAGAGTCATAGAGATGCACAACATGGAAACAGATCCTTCGGACCAACCCGTCCATGCCGAGCAGATTTCCCAATCCAATCTAGTCCCACCTGCCAGCACCCGACTGCTCTGTAGGGATTCTGTTAGTGCCTCATGATCAAGGACATCCAGCTCCTTTTCACCAAGAGCACTTCCCATCATCTCACCATCTCATAAATACAAAATGAGAAGGATTGCATTTTTTGCCAATCATTTATTTGCCTTATGAAGCAAAGTCACACCAACAACAACATCACTATTGCCATTGGAGTTGATTGGAGATACTGAGGAGGCGATGATCCAGCTGTATTATCTCTGAGTATGAATCCAGGGAATCAGGTAATGAGCCAGACACCGGATCCGAATCCCACAACGGCAAATGTTGGAAATTGAATTCAATAAAATATCAGGAATTAAGAATCAAATGAAACAATGAAACCATTGTCGATTGTCCTACCTGGCACCCTCATGCCCTTCAGGAAAGGAAATCTACCTTCTTCAGCTGGTAGGGCTTACATGTGACTCCAGACTCACAGCAATGTGGTTAACTCTCAGTTGCTGTTTGAAATGGCCAAGCCAGCCACTCAGTTATATCGATCACTTCAAAGCCTCAAAGAAGTGAAACCGCATGGACCTCAGCACTGACTACTCACAGCCCACGGACTGCAGTGGGTCAGGAAGGCAGCTCACCAACACCTTCTCAAGGATAATGAAGAAAGGGAATTAAATACTGTGCCAGCATCCCATTAATACATAAAAGAAGATGATCACACTCAGGGAAAAGAGAAAAACAGACATAAATAATGTTAAACAGGAACTTTGACACATACCTTACATGGACATTATTATCAGTAATATGGGAAGTGGAGAAACATAAGTAAGGTTTAATTTCATTTTTTATTTCCATCCCAGCTGATCATCAACAATCTCTTTGCTTCTTTCTCTCTATCTCTCTCTTTCTCCATCTATTCAACTCAGTCTTCTCCCCTTCATAACAGATGTCGGTGTCACCAACATCGATCACGCTATTTCCCAACTGTGTTCAGTTCTGATGTATGATCATTAGAATCGAATTGCCAATTCTATTTTTCTCTCGACCCGAGGGGGCTGCCAAATCTGCTCAGTTTGTCTGGCACTTTCTTGTTCGTTATTGTTTCTGATCTGTTGCATCATTCTTTGCTTTATTTAACCTTTAATTTTGTTATTACTTGGAATGTCTGCACCACTGACAGGGGCAGCATTTGTTGATCTAACCAAATGTCATTTACTGCGAGGTCATTCTTTCAAGCAGTGCAGAAGAAAGCATATTTCTGTGGGACTCACATAAATCTTTACCCAGTCTAGATAATAACGCAAGTTCTATTTACCAAAGGACATCAGTGAAATAGATGAACATATGCACAAAATGCTGGAAATGTCACGGTTATTATTTCCAATTCCTGCCTTTGTATTTACTTTCTGACAATGTCTGTGGTAGGATGTGGAATAGCATCTTTCTGTGTAATAACCTGTGCATCTGAATTACATTTCTTCCGACATTACTGCGCTGAGAGAGTGTTTCTGTCATTAAGTTATTTTAGAGACAAGAACAAAGTTGCGATTGAAATATTTGCAACTGAAAGAGTGCTTAAAGGAGAGGTGTAACCATAATGTCTGAATTTTACCAAAGCATAGATAATGGTTTATTAATCGTCAGCATTGAAGCCAAGATGGTGACTGGACATATAATCGAGCTGGTAGTGGATAGGTTTTGTGATGGACAGTATACAGAGACATAAATGAATTTTATTTATTTAAATTCGGTATTGTGAACAGTTTCGTTCTCAGATGTTTGTGAGGGCGGGGGTGTGGGCGGTTCTGAAATTTGTGGGTAATCAATGGAATTTGCGTTTGAAACTGAAGGCAATAGTTTTTGTCTTTGTCAAATATAGATAACAGAAATAGTAATGAAGTTCACCATGGTTGAAGAGATTAATAAATGGATAGAGATGAAGAAACTTACCAGGAACACCAACAATAGCGAGGATAGGATAGTAACCCGCCTGGATAATCATCAGTGCACCTAATATCCGATATGGAAACCAAGACCAGGAAAAATAGTAAAGACCCCAGGATAAACTCCTGTCCACTGTTGCAGCATTCCAGTCTAATGTTCTCAGATTCTGATCCATGAATGGATCATTCCAGACTATTCGCAGATGTTTAAATCTCCTTTTTCTGTCTCTGCAGCTGCTGATCCCTTTGAGCACTGGAGTTAATGCATCTGCTGCTACAATGGCATAAACCATTGCAAGAGGCCCCTTACTAATAGGAGACGGAAAACATCCAGCGACATAGCTAGGATCCATGGAGACTAGCATCACTCACAGTCACTGAACAAACAGCTCCATTTAACCCCTTTCAGTATGGTTCCTTCAGTTCACACAAACTACTGGACTGGATTGAATGTTGGCACCGTTGGCTATTGATCACATTTCCCATCACCCATTGCTCTCATGAAGTTAGTAGTGAGGGAGAATGATGCATGTTTTCTTATCGCAAGCTAGCTGATTCTGCTGCGCTGTCCATTTGCAATACTGTAACCGGCTGAACCTCGCACCACCACCCTCGAAAAACCACAATCTACATGCTGTTACCATGCAGATCTCTCCTCGACTAGAACAGGCACCAGCCAATATGTTTACAGTGGATATATTTGCACTCCAATACATAGGAAATGTGAATTTGCCTGGGCATTTATTTATTTGGTCTAATAAGTCAATTTTGTATCTTCAACATTCAATGTGCTTCAGCATTTTTTAAAATATAAACTCACAAACACCTTAACACACTTTATTAAGCACGAGTTTCTTCCCATTCCCCTCATGGTAACATCATGACAGGGTTTAGTCTGGTGAAACCCCTTTGCTGATTAAACCTGTCCACAATACATCTAAGAGTCTCACAACAAAACACGATCATTGGGAAAGATACATTTACTCTGATACTTTAATCATTTTGCATGACCAGCCACACATCATTTACTTCCTGCTGTGTAAAAAATCTATTTGTGACTTATGATCAAGCACATCCAGGTCTGTTTCAACAACAGCATTTCCCAACCTCTCACTATTTAATGAACATAAACGTGAATGATGATATTTGTTGTTTATATCTGAAATATCTTGCAAAGAGCTACTGGCCAAACACTGATCCTTCTGATACCCCAAAGCCTTCACTCCAGATAATTATACTACTCTCTCCATTCCCTCGATTATCCAACTTTTAATACATTCGGTGTATTCCACCCCTATCTACCCATGGTCTCTAACATTCCCCACTCACCTCTATTCAACCACGTCAACCGTCTTTTGAAAATTCAAATACTTCATTTCCACTGGTTCTCAATTGTCGATGTCAGAACGGACAACCTCCACAATATCCAACAGGTTTATCAAAGATCAAGATCATTTCCCTTCCTGAATCTAGATTGATTCTTCCGAATCATGACATTATTTGCTAAGTATCTAGTTGTTACATTCCTTACAAAAGGTTCCAATGTTTTTCTTCCAGCTTACATCAAGCTAACCACTGTTTAGTTTGTTGTTTGCTCTCTCCGTCCTGTTTTAAATATTTAGGTTTACTTTCGCTGCTTTCCAGTCTGGAGGATCCTTTCCAGAATCTAACCAGCTTTGAAGAATAATCAGTAATTTGTTCACGAGCTCGACTGCCACCTCCTCAATACTCTGGGATGTAGCCCATCAGATGCAACAATATACCAACCATAAATTCAGTGTGGTTTTGAAAGACATACCTTTTATTAATTCTAATTTCCTGCTGTTCACCATTTTCACCAGTCACTCTGTTCCCCTGTATTTCTGGAAGTTTCTTTCTGTATCTTCCTCAGGGAGATGGACACAATATATTGCTCTCAGCGGACAGATGGGTTCTGTCAGCCAGTGAATATATCGGAGGACTGCACTCCAGTGATGATGGATATGTTATTCACTCCTGCCTGGAATGTTCCAGAATTTATCCAGTTTAATTCGTGGTGAACATCAGCACGGTCCTGTCACTGGTGTGAGGCTACACAGTATACTGAAGGAGGGGACACAGCTCAGTGACCACTGCAATTTTGGTTTCATACCTGACACCTGGTCCAACTTAGACAAATGTCCTGTGAAATCGAAGGAAAGATATTGCACTGTCCTGCACCACCCTATTTATAGAGCTTCCCTTCTGTGGAGCCCCATCTCCATTTGTTACCATGGACCCAGACACTCTGTAAATGCAGTGTACAGAGTGGGGTCACCAGACCCAGCAGCTGACAATACAAACCAGAGATAAGCATCCCCAGAAACTCCACTGATTTTCCAATGACAGGAACAAGTCAATTCCCCACACAGAACATGCACGCGCTCAGTTTTGAAAACTATTTCCACTCCTGAGTTTCTCTTCCTGGTTGAGAAAGCCGTTGCATCTCTGCACACTTCCACAGTAACTGCTTCTCTCTCCAAAGAATCAGTTGACAATGTAGCATTACCTTTCTCTATATCTCAGCAACTATAAGGGCAGCACTAATATTGTTAATGGATTTGATCATCACACTCAAAGGAGAGAGGTACAGGGAACCTAACTCACATTAAACAAGGACCAATCTAAATGGATGCAATATTCAGGAATATGGGAAAACGGGGAAATGTGAGAATAACTTGCCATTTTGTTTTCCTTACAGTTCATCATCAGCAATCCTTTTGCTCACTTTTTATTTCTTTTCCTCTCTTTTTCTGGCCATTTCTCCACCCATTCAATTTAAACCTGGCCCCCACCTCTCTCTCCAACCTAACCACCCATGATACCAGGATAAATAATATTATTTCCCAGTTTGCTTTCAGTTGTGAAACAGGGTCACTGGAATCAAATGGTTATCTGCATTCTCCTGACAGAGGCTGCCATACCTGCCGAGATTCTCCAACACTTTCAGACGCTGGAGAATTTTATTTTCGATCTCTAGCACCCACCGTTCCTTGGTTTATTTCACCTTTCAAGCTGTTGTTTCTCGGGATGCCAGCATCACGGGCAAAGGCAGCATTTGTTGTCCATCACTAATTGTCTGTGACTACGTGGCCATTTGTCAAGACAAAATGGAACCCACAATGTTGGTGTGGGTCTGAAGTCACACCGAGTTCAGACTGGGTAATAATGTTTTGTTTCTTTAGCAAAGACTATCAGGGAAATAATGAAAATAAATCTTAACGGTTTCTGGTTTCCATGAGTGAAATTAGGTTTCATTCCAATTTCATTCGAATTTAAGCTCTGTCATCGGCTGTCGTAGGATTTTAAACACTGCCTTGGAGTCACAGCCCGTGCCTCTGAATTACCCGTCTAGTGACATGATCATTCTGATACAGAGTCCTTATTGCCTAGTCCGTATTCCTTAGTTCCTGCCAGAGAGAGATGGCGGGGATATCAGTTTAACTACCAACAATCAAATGGATTCTGGGGATAAAAGCGAAAGAGAGATTGAGAGACAATTTCATGTAAGATCACAGGTTTCAGTATGCTGAAATGAAGACATTTCGACAGCATCCTGCAACATGAGTCAGTATTCCTAGGAATGATAGGTGAAGGGGATATTGGCGTCAATAAAGATGAGGGAGAGTTTTAGATGAACATTTGTTCTGCAATTTTGTAACTGGGTGTGGGTTCATCAGACTCATTGGGCTGAATCTAACAATAGTTTGTCTCAGTGACATTTTTATTGAGTGTGACAGAGGGATTGTCTGTATCAGACTGAACTAGTTTCATGGTGCTATCTTATGGAACTCACACATTAACTATCCACTCAATCTCATAGTGTTTCTCGCATTCAATGCCACCCCAATTCTCCAACCCAACATGACTGGAGGGACTCACCATCGCACTGATACCTCTGGCTATTCTATAATCACTGACACTGGTGTCATCTTTCAAAGGCAATTGGGCACACTGATGAATTTCCTCAGTTTGAAGACACCCTGCACAGGTGACCCCGAGCATGGCAGATAAGGGGAACTAACACCACGATTTTTCAACAGGGCACAGAGGTCCTAGCGTATGGGCTAGTATGGGGGTCCATTCTCTTCCCAGAGGAGGCCCAACCAGCTTAGTGCAGTACCTGCGGTCTCTCTCTCTCCCTCACACACACGCACACACTTTAATATGAATTCCAGGTAGTGTTCCAAAGAATTCCCATTTTCAGATACAGGGACTTTGAGGCATTCAAACTCCTGGGTTCCTGCAAAAATATGCACTTATTTTATATCCAATCACAATTAGTACTTCTGGCTATTTCACTTTGTCTCACGTAATTGTATTCAGCCAAACACTGCTTCTGAACACTTGTCCCGTTATGAAATACAATTTTAAGCAGAGAACATTTTGTCCTCAGCTGTTATCTTGACCGTTATCTGAATTGTACCATTTTCCTTGTTAGGAAAGTTTCTCTTGCCCTTTGCCTGTGCCTGTTTCTGTCTGTAACCGTTACACTGTCTCCCACTCAGTTGGCTGGATGGCTGGTTTGTGATGCAGAGGGAAGCCAGCTGAGCAGGTTCAATTCCATCACACTGACAGGGGTTACCATGCAGGGGACGCTCTCTCAACAAAGGGCAATCGAGCAGGTCAATCCACTCTAAGCTGCACATCTCTGTATTCTGGGAGGAAACTGGAGCATTGGGAGTGAACCCACACAGATATGTGAAGAATGTCAAACTCACCTGAGTTTGGAATTGAACCCAGCTCTTTGGTGATGTGCGGCCACAGTGCTAACCACATATCCATCATACTCCTCAGTTAATTACTTGTAGCTGACTGAAGAAATCCATCTGGTTTGTTCTGATAACTGAACCTGACCCAGTCTTAGACCTTTATCATCGGTCATATCGCCAACCTGGTTACATTCAAAATTTGTGGTGAGCAGTGGAGGAATGGGACTAGAAATGAAAACAGTGACACGCTCCAACCTCAGTCAGAACCGGAACGAGGAGAAATTAACGAAGTGGGAATTCATTCAAGTGGGAATTCTCTCACCCAGATGATTGGGAGGGCGGAATCTTCATATTGTATCGAGGCTGACTTTGTCTGATTTCCAAAGACAGGTGAATCAGGGATCATTGTCAAATCAGAGAAAAGTGCAGCTGGGAACACAATGAGATGAATCATAACCTTATTGACTGGGGGAATAATGTCAAAGGGCCGAATGGCCCAGTTGTGTCTGTCAGCCCTATGTTCTGATGTTCCATTCAGCCTTTCGGTCCTGCTGTGCAGGAGCAGATTGAGGCCACTTCGATGGTTTGGTGTAGTTTGGCAAATGTATTGGAAAATCCAGGCTGGGTCAGGAAGTGACCCCCTTCCCCCAATCCCTCTTTTCAGGCTTCTCCTCTCAGTCACTTCTGCTCCTGATGTAGGTCATATTACAGGTCCAGATTCGCATTGAATACAGCCCCCATTCCCCACACAAGGTCAACTCAGACAAATCATCTGCTGTCTGTGAATGCAACATTTTACATCATGACTTCCAGGAAAATAATCAATTATTTTCCAAAAGCATAAATATGAAGGTAAGAAATAGGAACCTGCGCTGTCATTCAAGAAGAACATGGTGGATCTACTCCGCGGCTCAACTCCACTTTCCTGCTAACCACTTGCATCCCTCAACTCGCTGAGATGTCACAAACCAATCCACCCATCTGTAAATACAATCAGTGACCCAACCTCCAACAACTCTCGGGGTTAGGAAATTCCAGCCATTCACTAACTTCTGAAAGAAAACATTTCTTTACATCTCAGTTTGAAATCGATATTCCTTATTCTGTATCTACATCCCTGACTTCTAGACTCTGCCCTGGTGTGGAATCACATTCTCAACACCGACCTTGTCAAGCCCCCTCTGTATCTTGTCCGTTTCAGTAATGACACCCTCATTCATTTAAACCACAAGGAATAATTGCCTCAGCATTTTTGATGTATTCAATAGTTCAATCCTTTCATCCCAGGGACCAGTCTAATGCACCAACATTTCTGCATCAATATGCTGACGTTTTGTTTCATACACAGAAACACACCACTCCGTTGTATTACTCCTTTTTTGGGAGTTCTCTCCATTTAATAACAGCCTGCATTATGATTGTCAGTGTCATCCTCAAATTCAAATGTATATTACACTCAGCTTCCGCCGTCAGGAGCTGAGTACAGCTGTTGTAAGCAGCTCTTGCCATCGGACTGATATTTGTGGTACTCCAGTAGATACTTTTTTTTCATAAAGTTCGATGAGGCGTGACTCTCCGATTTCTAAGTGTTTACCAAGTGTCATCCCATGCTCATGCATTATCCACCATACTATGAGCTTCTGTCTTGCGTAAGAACCTTTATTTAGTGATACCTTGTGGAAAATCTCTGGAAAGCCTCGTGTCTACCAGTCCTCCTTTATCAAGTCCACTTGTTACATTCTCATGGATTTCCAGAAAAACTTTGCATGATTTTACAGGCAAAATATAGTTCGCCTTTAACAAGACCATGCTGACTCTTTGTGAAGCTTTTCTAAATGATCTGCAGTCCCTTACTTCATAACAGACTCTCACAGATTCCCAGCAATAATGGTTAGGCTAAGTGGTTCCTGCTTTCAGTCTCGCTCGTTTCTTGAAGACAGGCGCCACATTGGAGGGTCTCCAATTTCACTAGAACTCTCCTTTAATCAAGAGAGCTATGGAATATTTCACACAGTGCCACCAGCCACGCTGAGACCACTTCTTTTAAAACCAGCTATGAATTGCTGATGACCTGTTTACCCTTGGTATTATCTGTTTGAGAATTGCCTTGTTCCTTCTGTTAGAGACTTCCCTCCTATTGCCATTTTGTTTATACCATTGAAATATTTACAGCACCTTCCCCTGTGAGGAACAATGTAAAATACTGGTGTAAAATATCTGTCTCTTCCCTGTATCCAGTTCCCCAGTCACACCCTCCAAATCTCCTCAATATACTTTCCTGACTTTCTTTTTACCAAAGATCACACACACACCTCTTGAACTCTTCTTGCATACATGGAAAAGCTCGTGCTGCTTGTTTTTATATTTCTTGCCAATTTGCTTACATCACATCTTTTCTTCCCTTTTCTTCACTTTCTATATTTATACAATCCTATCGCATACAAGCACACTCTTTGGTTCAACTTGTCCATGACGGACAGGTTTTCCAAACTAAACTATTCCCATCAGTTTGCATTTGGCACATATGCCTGTAAACAATTCGAAATTATATGTTTCTCCAAATGTCTTTTAAATTTTGGAGCTGTACCTGCATCTTCGAGGAGAAAGTGAGGTCTGCAGATGCTGGAGATCAGAGTTGAAAATGTGTTGCTGGAAAAGCGCAGCAGGTCAGGCAGCATCCAAGGAACAGGAAATTCGACGTTTCTGGTATAACCCTTCTGCAGGAATGAGGAAAGTGTGTCCAGCAGGCTAAGATAAAAGGTAGGGAGGAGGGACTTGGGGGAGGGGGGAGCGATGGAGATGCGATAGGTGGAAGGAGGTCAAGGTGAGGGTGATAGGCCGGAGTGGGGTGGTGGCGGGACGTGTCCTATGGAGATTCCGTGACATCCATGTCCCTCCAACTGAGTAAAAAACAATGTTCAGTGAAGGGCAATTCGCACTTTTACCACTCTGTCTGTTCTCACAATTTTCTCCCTCCCAAAACAACAAATATCTCATTGCAGAGAGATAGAGGCACAAAAATATTCAGAGACATATGTAAACACGCTAATATACTGACACTCATAGTAATTACACGGAGATAGAACCGCACACAAGCAGTGGCATATGGAGACATAGACAGTCGCACACAAATAGGCACAAGCACAAGTAAAACACACAAGCTCATACACAGATAAACCAATGTCAGCACATAAATACACAAACACACAGGCACAAGAACAAACACACACAAGTACACATATGGACGCACAGAGACACAGATACTAGTGCTTATAAGACAGAGGTAGATAGGTTTTTGATGAATAAGCATGTCAAGAGTTACAGAGAGTAGTCAGGAGAATGATGTTGAGAAATCTCTAAGCCTGTATTAAATGGCATTCAGAGTCGATGGGCCGAATGGCCTAATTCTGCGTTGTTAATACTCGTGTGGTGTCATGCTATCAGTTATTCTCTTCCTGGGACAGGAGCAGAGAATGAGTTTAATACATATTTGATTGAAAAGAGCCAGTGGTCCTATTGGATAGGTTTAGAGGGCTGAATGGTTTATGTCTATCCCTAATTATTCTGTCCTTGTGTTTCAAAAGAGGTGGCGATTTCATGTTAGGTTAACACAGTTTAATATAACGGGTCCCACACTGAAATAAGGTTGCCCCTTTCACTTTAGTGTTGTACTATCTGTAGGGTCCTCATCCTCAGGGAGCAGTGAAGACTCGGTTATTGAAGATATTCAAGACTGAGGTCGACTGATCTTTGCTGGACAGGAGAGTCAATTTTTATTGGGAACAGACAGGAGATGGATGGTCAAACACAATCAGATCAGCCATGAGCATTCTGACTGGTGGCACCGAATAGCTAACTGCTGGCCCTACCCCACGTGTTGTACCCTCAATCCACCCTCGATGCTGTTACAGGGATATACTGCTGCCACTACCCCATGTATTGTGCCCTCCATCCATCCGACGAAGCTGGGACAGAGATAGGGGACCACCTCATTCAGCCAGTCTTTATCGTTACCATGAGACTGGAGGAGACCATTCTGCCTCTTTAACGCGTTACAGACAAAAATGAAACGAATCATTTTAGCTCATTGAGTACATTTTACTGCACAGCAGGCCATTTAAACTGCCTGAACTGCTACACAGGAAGCGGTTGCTAACAGTCAATAGAGAGAAGATGTAAATGCTTATTTTCACATTACAAAGCTGTAACTGGTGGAGTGCCTCAGAGTTCACTGTGGAATCATCAACGATCAATATCTGTATCAAAGATCTTGAGGAAGGGACTGCATATATCAATGCCCAATTAGCTTAAACACCAAGCTGGTCATCCAGTGCGTTATCAAATGGAGGTCGTGTGTCATCAATTTGATATCAGCAAAGGGAAGTTAGTGAGCAAACCCTCAGCAGATACAGCACAATGTGAGTTGTCAATTTTGGATGGAAGGATAAAACAATGTTAAACAATTTAAGTGTAGAGAGAATAGAGAACTCTGTGATACAGACGGTATTCATGGTCCTGGTACATGAATCATATGTAGTTAGTCTGCACTTTCAGTAAGTGATTTGAAGCTAAGTGGAATGATTGTGTTTCTGTCAAAGGGTACTAGATTTAATCAGGAATGTTTTACTACATCTGTACCGGTAAAGGTGAGGAGTGCAGATGCTGGAGATCAGAGTCGAACAGTGTGAGGCTGGAAAAGCACAGCCAATCAGGCAGCATCCGAGGAGCAGGAGAATTGGCGTCATGGGTATAAGTCCTTCAACAGGAATGTGCCACAAACATCGAGTCTCCTGTTCATTGGGTGCTGCCTGACCTGTTGTTATTTTCCAGAATCACATTTTTCGTGTCTGCATCTGTACGGGCATTGCTGAAATCACATATGACATTTTATGTGCAGTTTTGATCCCTTAACCTAAAAATAAGATAATTGTTTTAGACGCTTATCAACAATGTTTTGTTAAAAGTTTCATGGAGTGAAGGCCTTTTGTTCTGAAACATTATCAGTTTTGATCTTAGATGAGAAATCTTTTTGAAGCATACACAATATCGAGAAAAATCAGCTGGATACATATGTTCTCTTCTCAGGGACACTAAAACTATGGAATAAATGTTCAGAATAAAATTATTGATTTTTGAACAGATATTTTGAAGACATCAAACGATTTTCAAAAATTAACCATACGCATACCTACATATCATCAAATTATAAAGCAGGAATTTTCTTTTTTTTGCTAACGAAAGGCACTGTGTATAATAACAGCAATGATGCACTTGCATATCGTTCATTATTATCCATTCCAGAGAATGTTCACAATGAGCGCACACGGTCCAGTTTGGTGTTCAGTTGACATGATTGCATGTTTCAACACAGAGAGGGAGCACAATGTTCCCTGCCGGAGAAGCAGCAGCTGATTGATCCCTCTCTGTAATTGTGTTCCACCTGACAACAGTAAAGCCCTGACTCACCTCTACCTGATGAGTCGTGGAGAATTCCTCTTGAAAGATTCATTGGAATCTCCTGACCGTCTGAAGCAAAGGGAATTCAGCTAAATCCAACTATTCTCGGGAGAAATCGCATTGCAAGCAGCTTGTCCGCGCAGAATGGGCGGCACGGTGGATCAGTGGTTAGCACTGCTGCCCCACAGCACCAGGCTCTCAGGTTTGATTCCAGCCTCGGGCGATTGCCTGTGTGGAGTTAGCATACTCTCCTGGTGTCTGCGTTGGTTTCCTCCAAGTGCTCGGATTTCCTCCCACAGGTCCAAAAATGTGCAGGTCAGGTGAATTAGCCTTGTTAAATTGCCCATAGTGATAAGTGCATTAGCCAGAGGGAAATGGGACTGGTTGGGTTACTTTTCCGAGGCTCGGTGTGGACTTGTTGGGCCGAAGGGCCAGTTTCCACACTGTAGTGAATCTAATATAATAACTTCAGAGGACAGAATGACATTTGGAACTGTCTATCATCCATCCATTTTTTATGAGTTCAACTATTATGACACTCCGGAACGCTTTCATTTCTCTATTTTGTCTTGAGATGTGAGTGTGTGTGTGTGTTTGACATTTTTCTAGAGGATGAGCCAGGCTGACATTTATATCATTAGTTATATCAACAAACTTTGAAATTTGTTGTAAACAGTGGAGCAGTCTGTCTACAAAAGAAAACACTGACCATGCAACATTGATTGGACCACGAATAACAAATTCTAAAAGGGCTGTTCAAGTGGGAATTCCCTTCCCCAGAAGTTTGTGGTGCCTGGATGTTTACATTTATTCAAAGTTGTGTCTGTTAAATATTTGATAGACAAGTGAATGTAGGAAAATTGTGCACGTACAGAAGAAGTACTGCTGAGACCACAATCAGATCAGCTACGATCTTAGTGCGAGACAGAGCCAAGACAAAGTGCCTAATGGCCCACTCCCACTCCTCAGTCCGATGTTCCTATATTCCATTCAGCCCCTCATAGCTCCTGCACAGTTGTAGATGCAGGCCACTCGCTCGAAATACCTAATCCACCGTAAGACGGGATCTTCTTCTGTCCCTCACAATTGTCACACACAGTTTGGCGTGGGTTGAAAACTGTTTATTCAAAACCCAGGCTGGGCTCAAAAGACGCCTCTGATCTATTGAAAGAGTGTCCACTCTCTGCAACTTGTGCTTCGCTTGGTTGGTCATGGTGCAGACCCAGATTCACTGTGAATACAGTCCCCGTACCTCACCCAGAGATGACTCATAAAATGCTTTGCTCTCTCTGACTGCAATGTCCAATAACGGAATGCCCAGGAAAATTGCAACCATTAACTTTCTAATTACAGAATATGAGAACATAAGGATCAGGATCGGATGGTAATTCGGATGGTCAGGCCTGCGGTGCCATTGTATAAGATTATGGATGATCCACTGTTGTTATCAACTCTGCTTTATGTCCCGATTCTTCACATCCCTAAATTCTATGGCAGGTCAAAAACCCACCTACCTCATCTGTAAATACTTTCAGTGATATAGCTCCCGGAACTCTCTTGACCAGATAATTTCTGACAATCACTATTCTCTGTGAGAAGGTTACACTCCCCAAACATACACAATAACCTATTTGTATGTTCAAAAGAGGTGAACACAGCAGCTCATGTAAGACTGACCGATCCTGATATCAAGGCCAGAGTTGACTCCGGATGGTATCAAGAAACGTTGACTAAATTAAATTTAATAAGAATCAGCCACAATCTCTCCACTAGGGGGTCACAAGACAATGGATCAGAATCTGAGAACATTTGACTGGAATATTCCATCAATGAACAGGAGTTTATCCAAGGGTTTTTTTACTACTTTTCTCAGCCTTGGATATCATTAACATCACGGATCAAAGATATCCTTTGGATTACTCAAGGTGGTTACTATCCCATCCTCGCTATAGTCGGTGTTCCTGGTAAGTCATTCTCTTTGTGTATTAAACCATTCAGCCCAATCCAGTCTGCTCAAACATCAGTCAAAGCTGATAAATTTCTCAAACCCATTCTCCCCGTAACCTTTGATCCTCTTTTTAGTCGAAAACCTATCCTACGCAGTCTTAAATATACTCAATGACTTGGCCTCCACAGCCTTCTGAGGCAGTGAATTCCATAGACTCACAATGCTCTGTCTGAAGAAGTTACTCGTTATCTCTGTTCTAAAAGGTCTTCGCTGTGGTCTATGGATGTGCCTCGGATCCTAGTCTTACCTACGAATGGACACATTTTCCAAAAATCCACTCTGTCCAGGTCATTCAGTATTCTATAAGTTTGAATTAGATTCCCCCTCATCCTTCTAACCCCCATGGAGTATCGAACCAGGCCCTCAAACATTCCCCGTATGTTAATCTTTTCATTCTCCTCTGAACACGCTCCAGGGACAGTACACATCTGCTGGGATATGGGACCCAAATCAAAATGTGGCCTGACCAGAGCGTTTTAGTACCTTGTAAGTACTCCCCGCTTTTAACATCAATTCCTCTCGAAATAAATCCCTTCATTGTATTTACCTTCTTAACTACTGACTCAACTTGCAAGTTTACCGTGAGAGAAGCCTGGACTAGGATTCCCAAGTCTCTTCGCATTTCAAACTTCTGAATTTTCTCCCCATTTAGAAAATAGCCCGTGCCTCTTCTTCATACCAAAGTGCATGACCTCATACTAGCGCATGTTTTACTCCATCTGCTACTGCTTTGCCCATCTCCTAACCTGTACAAGTCCTTCTGCAGCTTCTTTGCCTCCTGCGTGCTAACTGTCCCTCTAGATATCTTTATAATGTCTGCAAACTTAGCCAGAATGGCCTCCGTTCCATATCTAGATCATTAATGCACAATGTGAAAAGTTGTCTGAACACTGAGTCTTGCAGAATACATTTTGCCACCGTTTGCCATCCTGGGAAGGACCATTTTATCCACACTACCTGCTTTTTGCCAAACAGCAAAACTTAAATCCATGCTAGCACTTTGCCTCTGTCACCATGGGCCCTTATCTTAATCAATAGTCTTGTGTGGCACTCGCCAAAAGCCTTCTTGTGATCCGGGTAAGAGTATCCATTGGCGCTCCTGGGTCGAAGCTGATCGTTACTTTCTCAAAAGGTTCAAGCAGATGCGTCAGGCATGACCTCCCTTTGATGATACCATGCTGACTTTGCCCTATATTTCTATACACCTCCAAATATTCAGAAATATTATCCTTCCCGATCGGTTCCAGGATCTTACCCACGACTGAGGTTAGGCTATTTGGTCTGTAATTTTCCGTCTTCTGCCTTATTCCCTTTGTAAACAGGGATTTTACATGAGCGTTATTTCAGTCCTCCACTACCTCTGAGCTTTCTCTCTTTGAACTCTGCGGTGTAGTCATTCTGGTCCAGGTGATTTATCCAACTTCAGCCCATTTAGCTTTTCTACCCTGTTTGCATTGGCGATGGGTGACATTATGAGCTTTGGCCCTTCACATTCTTGAACGATTGGGAATTTATTTGTGTCCTCGGCCATTTCTTTGTTCTCCACTACTGTCTGTACTGTGCCATGTTACAGCAACCCAATCTCACTTTTGTCTCGCCTTTGCCCTTTTTATATCTAAAAATATCTTCCAACTTTCCTTGATTTAACTGGCAAACATACCCTCATATTTAATCTCCTCCCTCCATATTTATTATTTTGTTGTCCTCTGTTGGTCTTTGTGAGCTTCCAAATCGTCTGGTTTTCCTCTGCCCATCGTCACATTATACGCTTGCTCTTCTATCCCTGACTTCCTACACAAACACCTATTGAAGGTGCCGTACTCTGAAAGCTAGTGTGCTTCCAATTAAACCTGTTGGACTATAACCTGGTGTTGTGTGATTTGTAACCTAATCAGCCATGGTTGCTTCATTCTCCCCTACACCATCCTTCTTTTTCTCGGGAAGAATCTCTGTTGTGTCTCCTGAATTACTCGCAGATACTCCTGCCATTGTTGTTCTACTGTTTTTCATGTTAGACCCATCCCAGACAATTCTACCAAGCTCCTCCTTCATGCCCCTGTAGTTGACTTCATACAGCTGAAATACCATTACCTCTCATTCTATCTTCTCCCTCTCAAAATGCAGAATAAAGTCAATCAAAGTATGATTACTGCTTTCTTCGTGTTCCTTAGTTTAAGTTCTCTAAAACAGTGTGCCTTATTGCACAACACTAAATCCAGTATTGCCCTGTTCCTGAGTGGGCTCCACCACAAGCTGCTCCAAAAAGCCCTATCGAAGATATTGCACAAATTATTTTTCCTGCAACCTACTCACAACCTGATCTTCCCAGTCCACCCGTGTATGGAAATCTCCATGACCACTGTACTTTGCCTTTTCTATGCATCTTTTCTATCTCCTGGTGTATATATACAGGTCCTGTCTACTTTTTTGGAATCCTGAACATATCGCCATGTAGAACATAGAATATAGAACATTACAGCACAGAACAGGCCCTTCAGCACACGATCTTGTGCCATCCATTGATCCTCATGCATGCACCCTCAAATTTCTGTGACCATATGCATGTCCAGCAGTCCTTAAATATCTATAATGACCTCGGTTCAACAACTGCTGCTGGCAACACATTCCATGCTCTCACAACTCTCTGTGTAAAGAACCGGCCTCTGACATCCCCTCTATACTTTTCTCCAACCAGCATAAAACTATGACCCCTCGTGTTAGCCATTTCTGCCCTGGGAAATAGTCTCTCACTACTGACTCTATCTATGCCTCTCATAATCTTGTATATCTCAATTAGGTCCCCTCTCCTCCTCCGTTTCTCCAATGAAAAAAGTCCGAGCTCAGTCAACCTCTCTTCATAAGATAAGGCAGCATCCTGGTAAACCTCCTCTGAACCCGCTCCAAAGCATCCACATCTTTCCTGTAATAGGGCGACCAGAACTGGATGCAATATTCCAAGTCCGGTCTAACCAAAGTTTTATAGAGCTGCAACAAGATCTCACGATTCTTAAACTCAATTTCCTTGTTAATGAAAGCCAAAACACCATATGATTTCTTAACAACCCTGTCCACTTGGGGTGGCCATTTTAAGGGATCTATATACCTGCACACCAAGATTCCTCTGTTCCCCCACACTGCCAAGGATCCTATACTTTGTCCTGTATTCAGCTTTCAAATCCGACCTTCCAAAATGCATCACCTCGCGTTTTCCAGGTTGAACTCCATCTGCCACCTCTCAGCCCATCTCTGCATCCTGTCAATGTCCCGCTGCAGCCTAAAACAGCCCTCTATATTGTGATCGACACCTCCAACCTTTGTGTCGTCTGCAATCTTGCTGACCCATCCTTCAATCCTTATCCAAGTCATTACTAAAAACTACAAGCAGTAGAGGCCCTAGGACAGAGCCCTGTGGAACACCACTCACCACTGACTTCCGGACAGAATATTTTCCTTCTACTACCACTCACTGTCTTATGTTGGCCAGACAATTATGTATCCAGTCAGCTAAGTTCACCTGTATCCCATTGTCCTGACCTTCTGAATGAGCCTACCATGGGGCACCTTATCAAATGCCTTGCTAAAGTCCATATACACCACATCCACTGCTCGACCCTCATTAACTTTTCTATTCTCATCCTCAAAGAACTCGATAAGATTCGTGAGGCATGAGCTTCCCCACACAAAACCGGGTTGACTGCATTCAATCAAGCCATGCTCTTCCAGATGGTCATAAATCTATCTCTCAGAATCCTTTCTAACACCTTGCAGACGACAGACGTGAGACTTACTGGTCTGTAATTGTCGGGGTTTTCCCAATTTCCTTCCTTGAAGAGAGGAATTACATTTGCCTGTCTCCAGTCCGCAGATACGACTCAGTGGAGAGTGAGGATGCGAAGATCTTCGCAAGTGGCAAAGCAATCGCATTTCTCATTTCCTAAAGCAGCCGAGGACAAATCTGGTCAGAGCCTGGCGACTTATCAATCTTAATGTTTGACAAAATTTTCAGGACTTCAGCTTCCTCCATCTCTATCCATTCCAGCATGCACACCTGCTCCTCAAAGGTTTCATTAAACATCTATATTTCTTCTTTCAACCTTTGGGGATCCTCAATTCTACCCACACCGATTTTGTGCCATCTGACCCTACTTTATGTTATACAGTCAGAGAGCTGTATAGTCAGAGAGCTGTACAGTCAGAGAGATGAGCAGAATGGAAACAGATCCTTCGGTCCAACTCGTCTATGCCAATCACATTACCCAACCTAATCTAGTCCCATTTGCCAGCACTTAGCCTATATCCTTTTTACGCCTCCTATTTGCATACCCATCCAGATGCCTTTTAAATGTTGGAATGGGACTAGTGTCCACCACTTCCTCCCACAGTTGTTTCCATATACATACACCACCCTGTGAATGATAAAAAGCTTGCTCTTTTGGTAACTTTTAAATCTTTCCCTTCTCAACCTAAACCTATGCCCTCTAGTTATCCCCCACCCCATGGAAAATAATTTGTCTATTTATCCCATGCATGCCCCTTGTGATTTTCTAAGCAGCTATAAGGTCACCCCTCAGCCTCTGACGCTCCAGGGCAAACAGCCCCAGCCTATTCACCTTCGGCATTTAGCTCAAATAGTCCAATCCTTGTAACTTTTTCAGAATACTTTCAAGTTTCACAACATTCTTCCGATAGCAAGGAGACCAGGATTCTTACGATTGATTTATTTTCATTCTTACTCCCCACGACTCAACCTATCTTTTCGATAAGATGCATACTCTTGAATGCATCAGCTGTCAATCCTAATTCCCTTGCAGCACATCTCTGGCAATTTCAATCAGCTCTACAAGCTCATTTACCTTATTCCTTATACAGCATGCATGCAGACATAACACTCACAGTCCTATATTAACTGTCCATTCTCTCAGTTTCATTTGTCTGTCCAGTATGCTTGAAGTTTGATTGTTTACACATTCAATACACTGTGTCCAATTTGTGCCTGTGCTCGAGATTTCATTAAATTCTCCTGCGTTCTTCACTCTTACCTCCTCTTTGAATTCAAGTTTTCTAATTTCCCCACCCAAACCTAAAGATTAGTTGAAAGACCTGACCGCAGCCATAATT
The DNA here is from genome assembly GCF_020745735.1 of Hemiscyllium ocellatum. Classification (NCBI taxonomy): domain Eukaryota; kingdom Metazoa; phylum Chordata; class Chondrichthyes; order Orectolobiformes; family Hemiscylliidae; genus Hemiscyllium; species Hemiscyllium ocellatum. Next base: position 1,079,587 of record NW_026867722.1, on the reverse strand, counting down.
AGGTGATTTGTTAGGACTCTGGTCCCAGCATTGTTCAGATGAAGACCATACCATCAGAACAAGTCCCTTCATCCAACATAATTCAATATGCATATGCAACACAAAATACAGGTACAAAATGATTTGTGCATTCCAAAATGTGTAAGTACAAACAGATAAGATTGGTAAAATACAATCATGACCTTGAGCTGTATAAATTGAAATGTGAATTATAAAAACCATGGAAGTGCTGTGCAAACGTTATCAATCAGTATTCGGCCCACAGCTGAGATGCTGATTTCCCCTTTACAGTGATCTCCCTCACTGAGATTCTCTGGTCCAGTCCCACACACAGTATTTCGGGGGCTTATCAGTTCCTGCTGCTGTTCGCCCAGTCTGTCTAAGTTAATCCACTTTCTCCCTTGAACCAATCAATAGATCTATTGGATTCCGTTTAACTGTCAGAAACCCAGCTCTGTGATGTTTTTGGAGATAAATGATCTGGGATGACAGCTAGTATCAGCCCAGTGCTCACAGGGTATGGCACTAGACAAAGGGCTTGCAGTCCAGGGGAATATCTAAATAAAATTTCCATCTTCTGTCTATTTTCCTCATGCTGACTCCTGATCTATCCAGGTTCACTTTCTTCTAACACCTGTTTCTTCCACACAGTCAGTCTCTGTCTGTATCTCTCTCTCTCTCTCTCTCTCTGTATCTCTCCTAACTCTCGCTCTCTGCTTTCGGATAGTGCAGTTGGAGGGCTTGTGGATGTAGGATGGGCTAAATTGCCTCCGTCTGTTCTGTATTAATTCTAAGTTCTCTGATCCACAATAAAGACTTTCAGTGCCTGGAGAAAAAAGCTGTCCTGCGAAGGACACAGTACACAATCATCCATTATCACTTCCTGTTTTCTGACATGCAATATCCTCTAAATATCTGTTCAAACAAAATAAATTGACATTCGAGCAGTTGGGACGACATTCACCAGACGATATTGAAATCAGGATTTAATGAACAGTCCCGCCATGCAAAATGTGAATTTTCCTGACAGCAGCTCCTTCCAATTAACAACCCCTCGCTTCTGCCTGATGTGGATTTGCCTTCCTCCAATTTACTAACTTCCAAAGATCCTGACTTATTCCATGATCGTAGCTATCTCAAACCTGAGGGCATCGTTATCACTGTTTCTAGAATGATCGTCTAATGAATGGTCAGTCACGTGACATGCTCATTTTCTACTACGAGGTCCAGTATGGCCCATGTTGTAGTTGGACTATCCACATGCCGCTGCAAATAACTTTCTTGGGTGCGCTTAAGAAATTCTACTCCGTCTAAGCCTCTTGCTGTAAAGGATTCCCAGTCAATATTGGGGATGTTAAAGTCCCTCACTATGGCAACTCATGTCTCCATAATCGTCGACATATTTGTTCCTCAATTTCTCGGTGGCAGTTGGAGGGACTGCAGTAAAATCCTAACACATGCATCCATCATATCTTGAGCTCTCTCCATGTTGCCTCAGTAGATGAGTCTTCCAGTACGTCCTAAGTGGCAGATGTAACAAACTCACTGATTAGTAATGCAACTCCTCTCCCTCTTTTAGCTTCCGCTCATATACATTCTAAAAGAACAAAACCCTGGAAAGTTGAGCAGCCAGTCCTGTCTCTTCTCAACAAAGTCCCTATAATGTTTGCAACATGGTAGTCCCATGCAGGGATTCAGGCTCTAAATTCAACTGTTTACCCATAATAATCCTTGCATTGAAATAAATACACTTCCGCCAAACACATTAGATACTTAACTGATATTTGGTTTGAGTTTCCCTGAAGTACTTTCTGCTGCTATTTTCCGGTGACAGAAGATTACAAAAGACTATCAGTAAAACAGAAAAGTTGTAGACAGACAATTTCCAGTTTCCTCCTTTGTCAGTTCAATCTGTACATGGCATTACACATGGTCCGATTTCGATAGAGTGCTGAATAATTATTTCACTTTAAACGACTGTCTCCAGCCACTCACTGCATATTCAGCAAGTATTTATGGACCCACTGGATTGATTGCTCTCTGTCCCTCTCTCACGAATTTTGGTAATATTTACATTGTAGTTATATGTACTCATACAATCTCCAAGTACTTACCTGCCAGATTCCTCACATGAAATTAATAACACACTTCCAGGTTGCTAGTCCCATTGCGTTCAGTGCCCTCTCCTTCTTTGTTGTTGGTTTTAGATGCACTGGTTTTAGTCTCCAATTCCTCATCAGTCACTGTATTGTGGACCGACTGCCCTGGTTCCCACTCCACAGTGCCACACTAGTTTATAAACACTCCGGAGTGACAATCGGAAACCTGCTGCCAGGACCTTGCCGCAGTACAGGTCCATTTCGTCTGTTCTTGTGCAAATCCTACCGACCCGGGAATCCCAATGATCCACATATTGGAGATTGCTGCCTGTTTCAGGTCCATCCCGTCCTTCTTGTGTATATCCTACTGACCCGGGAAACCCAAAGATCTACACATCAAAGCTTGCTGCTACTTCAGGTCCATCCCGTCCTCCTTGGCTATATCCTACCGAGTAGGAAATCCCAATCATCACATATCAGAATTGCTACAGCTTTTTGGCCGTGTATTTTAACTGTACTACCATCCTATTCCTAATCTCACTGGCACGTGACATATTCGCGTCTCCAAAATTCAAATATCCTTTCAGCACAACTCGAGCAAGGCGTTTTTTTTAAAAAGTGGATAGACGTGATTATAAAAACGTAAGTGTGACCTCATTTACCAGGAAGGTGGAGCCCACTGACTCAGTCCAATGGCCAGAGGATCTGATATCTATCACCTCCACCAAACCTGTTTGACAAGGTAGACATATGGACCATTTTATTTGCAGATTGACGAGGATAAACAGAATACTACAAAATGACAGAGCAGATGGATGTCCATTCAGCCTGTTTACTCTGATTTGCTATTAATTTGGATTTAATTATTCTGTTCCATTCAACGGCAGGGTCTTTACCCCAGTATCCCCAGCGGGTGAGCGAGTGCCCAGTGTCTTTGTGTGCACAGTCCTGGTGGTAATAGTTAACTGTTTTAGATTGAACGTATTGTGGCTGCTATCAGGGTGGTGGTTAAAATGACATTCAGTGCAGGATCACACACCACCTGCACGGTATTAATGTGGGGAGAAGTTTATTTACCAACCTGGACTTCTCTGTCTGTCTCTCTCTATCACCGTGGGGAGTGGAGGTTGAGTTGGGTGAGCGTAACGTCCTCAGAGGCACTTAAACTATACAGAATCATGCATCCTGAGTGAAACAGCAGAAAAACATGGTATTCACCTTCTCAATATCTGTTTAAATGCAATTACTGCTTACCCATCCCACTCAGTATTCAATTCAATCATCTCTTATTCTTTGAAAGCACTACAGATCATAATTTTTCACTCCCCATGATGCCATTATCCAGGGATTAATCTGGTAAGAACCCCTGTTCACTCTCTCTGCGGTAAGGAGATCACTCCTTGTAAAGGAGAGAAAATCTGTCCACAACACCACAAATACTGCCTCAAAAAAAAAATCTCTCAAGTTTGATCGCAATATTTCCTTTCCCTCACTTAGCTGGCTCCTTTCCTTCATGTGACAAAGGAACACCATTCAAATTACAATGCATTAACACTGAAAGTGGGAAAGTCAAATATCCTTACATCTGTAGGTCAGCATCAATAAAGCCAGCACCAGAGGTGCCTATCGAGATGGACATCACTCCCAAGGAGAGACTCAATCACAAAGAATACGTCTCAAACAGTGAATGGCCACTACCTGAATGGTAATTCAGGTGTCGGATTATGGGAAACAGGCAGAGGAAGGGAGCTGCCTTCACTTTTGTTTTTCCCTCACGGACGTGTGCAGTCCTGTTAGGCCAGCATGTTGTGCTGACCTTGAACTGAGTGCTGGGTTCAGCTGTTCCACAGGACAGTAAATAGTGAGACAAATTGCTGAAAATTTGGCAGTTAAACAGAGACTTGACAGGGAAGTATGACCCATTGCCTTCTCTATGGGCATCAGGCAAGCCGGTATCAACAGATTGTTATTCTGTGAATCTAGATTACACCAATGAAGTGAGCACCATACACTATCTTCCAACTTCAGATTCTTCTGCACAGAGAAAAAGTTAAACATCTCAAGTTCAATTATTTGGCAACGCACACGTGGTAAGAAGGGCTGAAACATGTATCCAGAATTAACAAAGGTGCAAACAATGGTTTTATTCAGAAGTTGCACTGAGGCTGAGGAGGAAACTTGGACGTCTTAATGCTTGTACTGGACAGGATTGGTAGTGGGATGATATGGAGATGTACCTTTGCAGGAGAAAATGAATCAAGAAGTTGAGAACAGTGTGTTTCACATCCTCGCATTTTGGTAATTTGTCAATCAAAATTTGCTAGTTATTATTTCCAAGAAATATTGATTGGAACTGAAAAAGTTGACTTGCACTTTTACAAAATTTACACATCATCAGCATCAATCAGTTCAGTCGACAGACAGAAGTGACTTACCAGGAGCACCAACATACCAAGAATAAGATAGTAACCAGCTTGAATAACCATCAGTGCATCTTCAATCTGATATGCTAATGATATCCAAGAGTTGGGAAGCCAGTAAAGACCATAGAAAAACGCCTGTCCATTGTTGGAACCAGTTCAGTCTAATGTTCTCAGACTGATCTTCCTCCACCTCTCTGGGCTGCTGATCCCTGTCACTGGTGTGGATTGTAGCTTCCCGCTCATACTATGGGATAAAACACTGAAAGCATTCCCTATATTGGTAGAAGATAGAAACTCTCTCAGAATGATTAGGATCCACTGAGACTGACGCAATCACAATCGCTGAACACATTAACTCCAGTTAACCGAATGGAATTCAATACTGTTTAATTAAAGTTCAAAATTACTTTGAACCTTTACGCTTTCTAGGTGTGATATGTGAGTGTGACTGAGAGGAAGAATGTTGAAGATAGCAGTTGATTGTGTGTAAATCATTCAGTCTACCTTGGACATAGAAGTAATGCCAGAGGCTTGGCGGAACATAAACATGATTCTCTGCTCATAAATAGAGAAATAAATCCTGTAACCTACAGATCAGTCATTGCAATATCTGTAAAACATTGAGA